>NW_007792387.1:0-1743 GCF_000696425.1 Galeopterus variegatus
AGACGTTTATAGCAGTCTCTAATGATTCCTTATATTTCTGAGGTGTCAGTTGTAATATCACCTTTTTTGTTTCTAATTTTTGTTATTTGGCTCTTCTTTCTTCTTTTCTTAGTTAGTCTTTATAAAGGGTTGTCAATTTTATTATCTTTTCAAGGAACTAACTTTTTATTTCATTGATATTTTGTACTGTTTTTTGTGTTTCTATTTCATTTATTTCTTTTGTGATCTTAATTATTTCTTTCCATCTACTAACTTGAGGTTTTTATGGTGTAGCTTTAGGCTGTTTATTTGAAATCTTTGTTCTTGTTTTTTTTACATCTTTAAGGTGAAGCATTAGGTTATTTATTTGCCATCTTCCCATTCTTCTGAAGTAAGCATTTAATGCAATAAAAGTACCCCTTAAAACTGCTTTTGCGGGGCTGGCCTGTGGCTCACTCGGTAGAGTGCGGTGCTGATAACACCAAGGCCATGGGCTCGGATCCTATATAGGGATGGCCGGTTTGCTCACTGGCTGAGCGTGGTGCTGACAACACCAAGCCAAGGGTTGAGATCCCCTTTCCGGTCATCTTTTGGAAAAAAAAAAAAACTGCTTTTGCAGTATCGCACAGGTTTTGCATGATGTATCATTATTTACATTTATTTCAATAAATTTTTTGATTTCCTGTTTAATTTCTTCTTGGACCCACATGTCACTAAGTGTGATTTTTTTTTAAAGTTCCATGAGTTTATATAGTTTTTAGAGTTTTGTATATTATTGATTTCTAATTTTAATCCATTGTGATCAGAAAATAATACATGGAATAATTCTACTTTTTTTTGAATTTGTTGACTTGCTTTGTGACCTTTCATGTGGTCTATCCCAGAGAACATTCCATGTTCTGATGAGAAGAATGAATATTTTGAGGTTGTTGGGTGGAATGTTCTGTAGATATCTGTTGGGTCCACCGCCAACTGACTGGAACAGCCTTAGCCTCGTTATCAGTCTCTCCCTTCTTGGGTGAGCGAGTTGCCCGGATTCCTTTTTCCCTCCAGTCCCCATTGGGAGAAGATGGGGGAAGAGAGCCATAAACAGAGGGGAGAACAGCCGCCGGCCCCAACCAGCTTGTTAAAGGACACTCAGACATGGCAGGGGTTCTGTCGAGCAGATCTGTTTATTATCACACAAGCACTTGCTTTTATTTATTTATTTATTTTTTGTCCTTTTTGAGACTGGCTGCATCGCGCTCAGCCACTGAGTGCTGTGAGCGCACCGGTCATCCCTATATAGGATCCGAACCCGCGGTGGGAGCGCTGCTGCGCTCCCAGCGCTGCACTCTCCCAAGTGCGCCACAGGCTCAGCCCACAAGCACTTGCTTTTAAAAGCAAATGGGGAAGGGAGGTTTTTACATCCTCCAATCAGCTTAAAGGTTACGAGAGCATGCACCCTGTCTCAATGCCTAGCAATTGCAATCACGCACTGTTCACGAGCACAGAAGCGCATATTTGGCCAATAAGGGCTAAGGCAAGGTTTCCGCAGACACTCCCACTTCCTCCCGGTGCTGTCTTAGGCTGCCACATTAATATGCCCTTGTAGGCCCATAATGGCACCACTTGTAATGTCACTTAAGGTGGCGTTAGTTTTTAAGGTCCGACAGATATCTGCCAAATCCAATGGGTCTAAAGTATTGTTTAGATCTTGTGTTTCTCTGTTGATTTTTTGCCTAGATGATCTGTCCAATGATAAGAGTGGGGTGTTCATGTCCC
>NW_007792388.1:0-1743 GCF_000696425.1 Galeopterus variegatus
TCTCTTAAAATTCTTTATATTTCTGTAGTATCAGTTGTAATGTCTCCTTTTTCATTTTTACGTTTATTTATTTGAGTCTTTTTTTTCTTTTTTTTTTAGTTCAGCTAAGGGTTTCTTCAATTTTGTTAATTTTTCCAAAAAAATCAACCTTTCGTTTTGTTGATCTTTTGTATCATTTTTCTAGTATCCATTTATTTCTTCATGGATCTTATTCTGTAATTCCTTTAATTAATTTTGGGCTTAGTTTGTTCTTGTTTTGCTAGTTTCTTGAGGGGCAATGATAAGTTGTTTATTTGATATCTTATTTTTTTGATGTGGGTGTTTACTGCTATAAAATTTTCTCTTAGAACTGCTTTTGCTGCATCTCATAAGTTCTGATATGTTGTGATTTTATTTTCATTTATCTCAAGATATTGTTAAATTTCCATTTTAATTTCTGCATTGACCTATTTGTTGTTCAGGATTTTCTAGTTTTATATCATTGTAGTCAGAAAAGATACTTGATATGATTTCAACTTTTTAAAAATTTTAAGCCTTCTTTTGTGAATTAATAAATACTCTTTCCTAGAGAATGTTTCATGTGCACTTGAGAAGAATGTGTATTCTGCAGCTATTGGATAGAATGTTCTGTATATGACTGTTACTTCCATTTGGTGTAGAGTGTTGTTTAAGACCTGCATTTCTTATTGCTCTTCTGCCTGGATAATCTATTCATTACTGAAAGTAGGGTGTTGAAGTCTCCTACTATTATTGTATAGCATGTTATTTCTTTTTTCAGCTCTTTTAATATTTGTCTTATATCTTTAGATGCTTCAATATTGGGTGTATATATATATATACAACTGTTATATTCTCCTTCTACATTGGCCTATTTATTATTATAGAATAATCTTCTCTGCCTCTTCTTACACATTTTTGGCTTAAAATCTACTTCATCTAGTACAGCAACTTTTGTTGTTCTTTGGTTTTCATTTGAATCAAATATTTTTTCATTCCTTTACTTTCAATACATGTGTTTCTTTACAGGTGAGGTGAGTCTCTTTTAGGCAGCATCTAGATTTTTTTTGTTGTTTGTTTTGTTTTGTTTTTATCTGTTTAGCCATTTCATGCTTTTTTTAATTGGAGAATTTAATTTATTTACATTCAAGGTAATTATTGATAGCTAGGAACTAACTCCTGCCACTTTGCTAATTATTTTCTAGTTGTTTTGTAGATCTTTTGTTTCTTTTTTCATCTCTTGCTGTCTTCCTTTGTTTCAAAGTGATTTTCTCTACTAGTATGTTTTGATTCTTTGCTTTCTATTTTCTGTGTATCTCCTATAGGTTTTTGCTCTGTGGTTACCATGAGGCTTGCAAAATTGTCTTATAGATATAGCAGACTGTTTTAAGCTGATAAATTAAATGATTGCAAAAAACTCTACAGTTTAACTCCACTCACTCTACACATTTTTAATTTTTTATGTCACAATTTACAACTTATACAATGCATATTTCTTAACAAATTAGTGCAGTTGTTATGATTTTTAATTTTTTTGTCTTTAAACTTTTATACCAAAGACATAAGTGATTTGCATGTAACCAATACAGTACTAGAATATTCTGAATTTGTGTACTTATTTTTACCAATGAGTTTTATACTTTCAAATGATTTTGTGTTACTCATTATCATCTTTTCTTTCAGCTTGAATAACTCCCTTTAGCATTTCTTGAAAGATGATCTGGTGGTGATAAATTTCTTCAGCTT
>NW_007792389.1:0-1743 GCF_000696425.1 Galeopterus variegatus
TTTAGGTTGAAGAAAATGTTTTAGTATATAATATTAATATATTCATTTTTGTACTGACATATTAAAATATACTTTTGTAAGTTTTTTTTTTTAACGGAGGAAGGGGCACATAAGGGCTGAAGTGTGTGGGGCCCAATAAAGTCATACTGAGGCCCTGGTGGGGCTGCAATAGAGGGTCCTCATGACGCAGGAGCTGGCTGAGCAGAGTCACAGCGGCGGGAATGACCCCGTGCAGGAGGCTGGCCGGTGCTAGGCTTAGCTACACACGGGTGCAGAGTGGGCACGTGGCGCTGGAGGGACTGAAGAGCCTCTGCTGCTGTCAGAGCCCATTCTGTGGAGGCTCAGGACCAAGTGCATGGGCGGCTGGTCACGCAGGGATGATACTGACGTCTCAGACTGTGTTCCCTCATCTGAAAGTGGGGCAAGAATTCACACAGGCTTGCAAGAGAGTCCAGCTGCCTTCCCTGCCTAGGCCCTGGCCTCTGGGGGCTGTCAAATGTTGGTTTCCTTCTCCTTTGCCCATCTGCGTTTCGTCATTCAAGGCAGGCGAGGGGAATGGAGGTGTGCTCACCTGGGCTGCACGTTGGCCAGGTATCAGCACCACTTGTGGCTGCGCTGGCCTCACCCTGCCAGGCTGACTCAGGAGAGCTGGGTGGGACCATCTGGGGCTTAACAAGTTTGCAGGTGAATCTGCTGTGTGGCCAGGGCTGAGAAGCTTAGCCTTGGCCTGAACGTGTTAGGGCCATGGCTGGGCAGACTTGATTTCCCAAAACAGGGCTCCCACCTTCCCTTGGGAAGACCTCGTGGGCTGGGCTGGGCTGGCATGCACCCCCACCCACCCTGCAGAGGCATAAACAGTTCTTTGTCCTCAGCCTCCCGTCTTCCTGGAGTAACTCTTCCTTTTGGCTCACAGAGTGAACGGGGAAGATTGGCTCCTCCACACCCAGGGTGCATGTTTCCCGTTCTGTGATCCAGTTTGTCAACATGCATTTGCTGCAGCAGTGTGCACAGTGCCATGATTGGAGGCAGGATGGCTCAGGGGTTGGCGGCACCTTCACAGCATCACCTGATAGAGGACACAGGCATGTGGGTAACTGATCATAACGTAGATTAAAACAAGTGCTACTGCACAAGATGCACACCCACTGGGGTTCATGAATTTGGGTTTTGGAGGTAGCATTTGAGTGGACCTAGAAGAGTGAGTCCCATTTCTACAGGCAGGGAAGCACAAGGAGGTTTTTCCAGGTGGAGGAAGGGTCCTAAGTGTATAGGAGGGGCTGAGTCTGGTGGGATGGGGGATGCATTGTGTGCAGGGCTATAGAGGGCATAGGAGTTTAAAAGTAGGCTGCATTCTGGAGGAAAGTGCTGGCACCCCTGGGTGGTGGTGGCCCTGGGGGCCTGCGGGGTGACCACTCAGTTAAGGCTTTGGAACCAGCTGTGCTCGGCTCAGTGGAAGTTGCTGAGACAGCACCTGGATGCAACAAGTGTGCATGGCACAGTCCTCTGCCTGCAAGAAGGTCAGGAAATATGATGAGGAAGCAACTCCACTCAGGATAGACTCTAGGAAGGAATGCCTAGGAATGGTCCTCATGGGAAGTGTGTAGAACCTGTATGCAGAACGTGATAAAATTGTAGTAGATAGGGGCTGGCCCGGTGGCGCACTGCGCTAGTGCGCCGCTTGAAAAGCACGGAGGCGCTCCCGCCGAGGGTTCGGATCCCACATACAGACCGGTTCCCGCTCAC
>NW_007792390.1:0-1743 GCF_000696425.1 Galeopterus variegatus
GCGGGAGTGCCGCCGCGCTTCCCAAGTGGCGCACTGTAGCAGTGCGCCACCGGGCCGGCCCTATCTTATTTTTAAAACATCTAAAACCTAAATAGTTCTAGCTATTAAAATTGGTAAGTTTACAAATATTAACTTCTTTTCAGTTGCATTTTCAGTATCAGCTCTGTTGCAGCTGCCTTATGTTTTTCCTCAGAATTCCTGTGCTTTGTGGGTTGAATCTTGTTTTCTGCCTCCATAACTACTACCTCTTATTGGCTTAATCATTTTATCCTTTTCTTGATTCTCCAAGAGATTTCCCCACCTCACTGATTGTTATCCTAAAGCATCATTTTTGCTTTTAACCATTTTACTGTCAATTTTATTTTTGTTATTGGAATTTTAGTTTTCTAGTGTTTTGCTTAGTCTCTCAGCCTCTGAGCCAAGAGATAGGCCATAAGAAACCATAAGGGAGGAACAAAACCTGTTTCTACCTTTTTCCGTTTTGTTTTGGCCTGGCAGGTTTATTTTGTGTTACTAGCAAACCCTCTGTGCTCTACTGGTCTTGTGTTTTCAGTCCAGATCCATGGCCTTCGTGAGTCAAGGGAAACCCTTCCTCAGTTATGGTAATAAATTGACTGTTAGTCTTAGGTTTTAATGCTGTGACATTTCATGTTTTCTGTGAAGTGGAACAGATTTTAGTAAAGCATTGACAGAGTTTCCCTCTAAAAGTGCTAACAGGTAGAGGCTGATGCCTCTCACTCCACTACTATATGAGGATAATTCCAAAAGTTCATGGAAATATCATATTATCTTTTACTTCTATTTTCATCAATTTTTACATCCTTGTATATATACTGTCTTTGTGATGTGTTTCTCTACAAGTAGATTTTTAATTAGTAATAAAAACTACAAACAGTTTTAACAACCTTTCAGCCTTGTATTCTCATTAAATCTTTATAAACTATTCAATGCCATTAACTCCCCTTTATACTAGCCTGTGTGAGCCAGAGTATTGAATCTTCCATTAACTGTCTATCCTTGTATAATCACTTATACACTGATGATCTTGGTTTACTCAATCAAGACAATAAGATAATTAAATTAAACTAATCTCTAAGATTTTTTACAATTAAAAATCTCATACTTCCATGAAATACCGTAATATGCAGTCATGCTTACTTTTAAAATTATGCTAAAAATGGTAGGTGTTGGAAAAACTGGATACCACATGCAGAGGGATGAGATTGGACCTTATCTCACATTATATACAAAAAGCAACTCAAAATGGATTAAAGATTTAAATGTAGGACCAGAAACTATAAAACTACTAGAAGAAAACAGGGGGAAAACTATGCAACATTGGTCTGGGCAATTATTATTTTGCATTTGACCCCAAAACACAGGCAACAAAAGCAAAAATAGACAAATGGGATTACAACAAACTAAAAAGCTTCTGCACAGCAAAGTAAACAACTAATAGCATGTGGGGACAACCTACAGATTGGGAGAAAATGTTCCCAAGCCATACATCTGATAAGGGGTTCATATCAAAAATATATGAGGAACTCAAACAGCTCAATAGCAAGAAAACATTTTTTTGTGTATCTGTTAGCCATTTGTATGTCTTCTCTTGGGAGATGTCTATGCAGATCTTTTGCCCATTTTAAAATCAAATTATTTGCTTTTAAATTATTTATTGAAATATAGTTGATTGTACTTATCTGTGGGTTACAGTGTTGAATATCCATACCTGTGTGCTATATG
>NW_007792391.1:0-222 GCF_000696425.1 Galeopterus variegatus
AAGGAAGGAAGGAAGGAAGGGAAGGAAGGAAGGAAGGAAGGAAGGAAGGAAGGAAGGAAGGGAAGGAAGCAAGGAAGGAAAGGAAGCAAGGAAGGAAGGAAGGAAGGAAGGAAGGAAAGGAATGAAGGAAAGAAGGAAGGAAGGGAAGGAAAGAAGGAAGGAAGGAAGGAAGGAAGGAAGGAAGGAAGGAAGGAAGGAAGGAAGGAAGGAAGGAAGGAAGGA
>NW_007792391.1:1165-1743 GCF_000696425.1 Galeopterus variegatus
AAGGAAGGAAGGAAGGAAGGAAGGAAGGAAAGGAATGAAGGAAAGAAGGAAGGAAGGGAAGGAAAGAAGGAAGGAAGGAAGGAAGGAATGAAGGAAGGAAGGAAAGGAAAGAAAGAGAGACAGAGCGAGACCGAGACAGAGAGAAGATCCTGCTGAAAGCGAGACCGGCTGCCATATGACAAGTGTCCGTCCCTTGGAGGGCCAGTGCAGTGCTGGGTGCCCAAGATGCGGTGAGCAGATCAGTGCTATCAGCATGCCCAACACCTCCAACCGCAATCACTCCCTGGACGTGCACACTGGAAAGTGCAGCAAACGTGCCCTCCAAAGATGCTGCTCCAATACACGCCATCATCAGCAGCACGGCAGTGCTTCTAGCCTCACATCCTGCGCTCAGAAAGGTTTTCAGCACTCCAGGAGATGAAAATATCCACCTGTGCGTCTTTCTAGGTGTTTTAGTGCTTCGTTTGTCTACGTTTACTCTTTGACCCCCCCAGACTGATTTTGGTGAAAGGAGTAAGGTGGGGATCCACTTTCGTGTGGTGCATGTTTTCATGGAGAGCCAGTTGTCCACAACCCCA
>NW_007792392.1:0-592 GCF_000696425.1 Galeopterus variegatus
GGTTTGGAGGAATGGCAGGGAGAGGACTGGTATGCAGTGCCACTCCGAGTATGCAGAGGGGAAAATCAGGTGGGGGAGTGAGAGCGGGGTTTGGAGGAATGGCAGGGAGAGGACTGGTATGCAGTGCCACTCCGAGTATGCAGAGGGGAAAATCAGGTGGGGGAGTGAGAGCGGGGTTTGGAGGAATGGCAGGGAGAGGACTGGTATGCAGTGCCACTCCGAGTATGCAGAGGGGAAAATCAGGTGGGGGAGTGAGAGCGGGGTTTGGAGGAATGGCAGGGAGAGGACTGGTATGCAGTGCCACTCCGAGTACGCAGAGGGAAAGATCGGGTGGGGGAGCGAGAGCGGGGTTTGGAGGGATGGCAGGGAGAGGCAGTGCCACTCCGAGTATGGGAAACAGGCAAAGAAAGTCCAGAAATACACCCATAGTTCTGGTCAATTGGTTTTCAACAAAGTTGCCAGAGCAATTCTTTAGGAAAAAGCTATGTGTATGCTCTGAAAGCTATTTACCCTACCATTTAAATATTTTATTTATATTTTCCTAAATGTTGACTCTGACAACTGTTACACTGTGGAGTTAATAAGGCTGTAT
>NW_007792393.1:0-1743 GCF_000696425.1 Galeopterus variegatus
GGTGCTGAAGGCCCTAAGGACTTCTATGACAGGTGCCCAGGACGCTCACCGCTTGGCAAAGAATGGGGGGGATGGGTGTAGGGGAGGCAATCATTAGGAGGTGAGGACCTCTCATCGGAGGATGGGCATGACTGGGGTTCAGCTCCAGGACTGTGCGAGTTAAATCTGGGGGCTCCCTCCCCTCCACCACGCCACCCACCATTAGCATCACAATGACGTCCTTCCAGCCCGGGAGTGAGGCCTTCCCATTACCTTGGCAACCAGTGGGGGCCAGGCAAGATACGTTCTTTTCCCACGGTGGGCTGGACCAATGGGGTGGGGCCTGAGACAGTATGGTGGATGAGGAGGTGGGGTGGAGGGAATGCGGTAGGGGGTGGACCGACTGTGGCTCCCAGGGTCCTGGGACTGGTTGAGATTTCCCCTCCCTCCTCCTCTCAGCGTCGGCATTGGCATCGGTTTCTATGGCAACAGCGAGACCAGCGATGGGGTGTCCCAGCTCAGCTCCGCTCTACTGCATGCCAATCACACGCTCAACGCCATTGACCACCTGGTGAGGGGCCCGGCGACGGACCCCAAACTTTGTTCCTACGTCCAGGGACAAAGGGATCCTAACACAGAGCCAAGACCCCGCGCCATTGATCACCTGGTGAGGGGCCTGGTGATGGACCCCAAACTTTGTTCCTACGTCCAGGGACAAAGGGATCCTAACACAGAGCCAAGACCCCAGATCTGAAACTTAGGACCCCAGACTCAGATACAGATACCTAACCCCCCACCCTGGCTTTGAATCAAGGACTTCACACACGGGACCCTCAGAATCTTGAGCCAGATCTGGAACTTGTGGCTCAAACCCAGACCTCAGACTCACACTGAGGATCATCCCTGAACTTTAACTTGTAGCCCAAACCAGACAGAGACCAAATACCAGGGACCCCAGCCCCTACCCTCAGGTTAGATCCAGGGTCCCAGACCTGATCCTTGGCCCAAACACAAGCTTAGTGACCCACAGCTCCAGGATTCTGGAACCTGGGGCTGAAACCTGGCCCAACCTTAGACCTTAGATTTCATATTCAGTTATAGGTCCTGGACCATGGGACCCAGACATGAGACCCCAGACTCAGAAAGGCAGATGCAGACTTCAGACCTAGGACTCCCAGCTTAATTCCAGTTCTGGGGCTACTCCACCCTGGGCTCAAGTCACTGACTACCTGGAGCTCCTCATAGAGACCACAGAATTCTGTGAACCGGACCGTGGAGCTCCTTCTTAGACCCCATCCCTTCCTTAGTCCTCAGATGCCCCAGACTCCAGATCTCAGACACCCATGACTGCTCACTCTTATTTCACCCCAAAACCCCAACCCTCAACCCCAGGCTCCCCCGAGGCTGTTCTCCTCAGACCTCAGACCCTGCCCTGCCCCCAGGTGTTGGAGACGGTGGAGAGTCTGGGGGAGGCAGTGAGGACAGAGCTGACCACCCTGGAGGAGGTGCTTGCACAGCGCACGGAGCTGGTGGCTGCTACCCGGGGGGCTCGGCGACAGGCAGAGGCTGTGGCCCAGCAGCTGCAGGGGCTGGCCTTCTGGCAGGGAGTGCCCCTGAGCCCCTTGCAGGTGGCTGAAGATGTGTCCTTCGTGGAGGAGTACAGGTGAGAAGACTCTCTTCCCAACCTGTGCAGCAAGGGTTCTCAAATTGAGTCCCTAGAGGAGACAGTTGGCAACGTCTGGAGACATTTTTGTTGTCACAACT
>NW_007792394.1:0-1742 GCF_000696425.1 Galeopterus variegatus
AAATTTACAAATACATGTCTTATAATCATTAATTCTACACCCAACAGTAATGAAAACATGTCCACATGACTGTTCATAGCAGCTCTGCTCATAATCACGACAAAATAAAAGCAAGCCAAATGTTTATCAATAGGTGAATGGATAGTCAAATTGTGGTATACCCATACAATAGAGAGGAACAAAAAAACGGATACATACTACAACATGAATGAACCTCAAAAGCATTATGCTTAGTGAAAGAAGACAGACACAGCTCTCTCTACTCTGCCGTTCTCTGTCATGTGAGACCCCTGGGTCACTGTCACCACCACCAAGACTCTCACCAGATGTGTTTCCTGGAATTTGGACTTCTCAGCTTCTGAAACTATAAGCAATGCATCTGTTTTCCTTATAAATTGAGAAAAAAGAAGAAGCCAGACACAAAAAGACTACATACTGAATGATTCTATTTTATGAAATTCTTGAATAGGCAAAAGTAATCTAAAAGTAGATTGGTGTTGCCTGAGAACTAGGGTGGGGCTTTTGATTAAAAAGGGACCTGAGGAAACTTTTTGAGGTGATGTAAATATTGTGTATCTTGATTGTGGTGGTGATTACATGGACGTATACACTTGTGAAAATGCAACAAACCGTATCCTTTAAATGGGTGCATGTTATTGTATTTGAATTAAACCTCAATAACTTTGTTTTAAGATAAAAACAAAAAAATTAAAACAGAAAAAAAGTCATGTTAAAAGTTTATTCCCATCCACATCCTTCACCTGTTAAGCCCACTGTCCAAAAGGGCTTGCCTTCCTAAAACTCTACTGACCATTTTCCCCTCAGGAGAGTTTCAGAAAACTTTATTAAGTTATTATAAAAAGCAGACTCTGAATTCAAGACCTGTTGCTGCTAGCCTCTCCCTGAGAGATCTCAGGAATAGCAACTAATGATAAACATAATGAAAATGGGAATTATTGATTGCTTGAAATGTCTTTCATTTGTAGTGCTGTACCACACTGTATCAAGTTCTCAGCACAGGACCTGGGCACAGGAGGAGCACCACTGAATAACAGAACAAACCTTATACCCATGTTATCCTAAACATATAATTCTATCACCATTTTATAGATAAGGAAGCTGACATCAAAGATGTTAAGTGACTTTTTCAAGATCTCTGAGCTAATAATTGGCAAAGCCAGGTTTGGAGACCAGGTCTCTAGCATTAGTTTTCTGTTAAATTAAAATTTGATTTTTATATACTGCTTTCCAGCTTGTTCTTATGTAAAATCACTATGATTATTTCTAAATCATGTGCTCATATTGACAATCAAATAATGTAAAATATGTGAACAATCTTTGTAAACCCTAAAACTTTGTAGAAATGCAGGAAATAAGTGATATGATTTAGCATAGAATTTGGATTTCTTTTTTCCTCTCATAATAAGAGCTAACATTTGGCTTAAAATGTACCACACAGTTTTATTTTTTTAAATTTATATATAGTTTTTTCGATTAATTTTTTTATATTTTATTTTATTTAACTTCTCAATATATATTGCAGTTGATTTTCATGCCCCTTTACCCGTTCCTTCCCTTCTCACCCTCCCCCCATATCATATCTGTTCACTTGCCTTAAACAGTTCAAGGAATTTTTGTGGTTATTCTGTCTTCCTCCCCGCCCCCCATGCCTTGATTTTTGTGTTTATTTATTTATTTATTTTTAGCTCCCACTAATAAGTGAGAACATGTGGTATTTCTCT
>NW_007792395.1:0-585 GCF_000696425.1 Galeopterus variegatus
TTACTTGAAATTGATACCACGAGCGAACAGAAAGGAAATTGTTGGGTGGGAGGGGGAGCGGCAGGAGGGACGGAGGTTTTGGTGATGGGCCACAGTAATCAACCACATCGCATATTGACAAAATAAAGTAAAAAATAAATTTTAAAAAAATAAAAAGACAGATTACAGCTACCGATCTGAGGTGGGGGGTGGCGAGGACAACAACTGTCAAAGGCTCGTGCGGGGCGGGCTCGAGCCCGCGTGACATAAGCGATACGTCACAAAGGGCCCTGGATACCAGGGTGCGCGTGGGGGACACCTGAGGCCGGTGGGCGCCAGTGCTCCCCGGCTCCCCGCAGGGCCTGCTGCGCCGTGGTCCGCTGCTGTCGCTGGGGCCGGTTCACGTTCCCGCCAGAACGCAGAGCTGTCTGAGCTGCTGGTTGTGGCCCAGCCAGGCCGTGGCTATCGCGGCCACAGCCAGAGCAGTGTCGCTGCCATGGAGATGCCCAGGGCTGCCCCTCAGCCATACTTGGGGCTGGTCCTGGGAAAGCTGTGCAGGGCTTTGGCAGCAGTGCCTGAAGATCTGAGACCGGGCCCTGGTTTTCC
>NW_007792396.1:0-1742 GCF_000696425.1 Galeopterus variegatus
ACTCTCCTAAGGACGTTTTAAAAAACATCCAAGTAAATTACAAGCTGCTGTCAGACTCTGGACAACAACAGCACAGAAACTCTTTGTCTAAGAGGCTGACAGCTGTCAAAGCCTGACCTTTCCCTAGCTGGCCAATGAAAGAAGCAATAATAGAATCTGTTTAATGTTACCCATTCACCTTTAATGTGACCCAATGTTAAGTCAATCAATTCAGCAATGACAGGTCCAAAATAATCCCCATAGATAGACATATTTACTCATTTCTAATCCTTCTCAGAAATTTCAGATTTAAAATCCAAGCTATTTACATATAAGCCTAAGAATGATAAGTATAAGCTTTTTTCTTTTTCAACACTTCATACTAAGGCCTTCTGCTCTATGTCCTAAAAATTCAGAATCTACTATCCAGTAGAAGACCAGGTATACACTAGAAAAGCCAAAGTATAAATGTACTGCCTGAGTCAGAAATAGAATACCAAAGTTCCAGATCTGATAACTGGCCCCGTGCACCTCTTCCAAATTCTTACCCAATAAAATTAAATCAGCCACAGCAATGTGAACAAAAACAAAATTTAAGAGAAAAATCTATGCAAAGGAATTAATGATCCCTTTTTCTGTACATGTTTCTCCATCAAAGTAAACACAATGTTACTTAGTTATAACACTGCATCTCCTCCTAATGTAAAAATATATTTTATAGAAGTAGACCAATATAAATTCATTGCAGCATTAAGGAAACTGAAAAGACAGAGAAATGCACACAAACACGGCGCACAAGCACTGTAAGTCCAGGTAGACTTTAAGACAGGTGCCAGCAATCCAGCTCCTATGACATGGAAACCAAGATGGCTCCACAGCTTCCTACCACCCTCCATTTCCTTCTGCCTCAACTTAGGCAGCAAATCACACGTCAGAGACCACCTCATACAACAAATGCTAATAACTTTTCTCCAATCCTTGCTTTGTCCTGAGTCTAAAAGCATCACTGATACCTGTTTTGGTATAACAGTTTCAAATGTAAACCAAATATTCTAACCAAAGTGCAGAAAATGTGCATGTTCCTATTAATGAAAAGGGAAAGGGTGAGAAAGCCTAATGTCAAGATGGCAGAATAGACAATCTCCAGTGTCACTCTCTCCCACAATCAACCAATTTGCAATTATTAAAAAGCAACAACTGCCTAGCTGGAGCCACTAAAGCCCCAGAGAAGAGGAGGAGAGACCTACTTGAAGATGGAAGAAGCTGGAATGAGAGAAAGAAGGGACTGTTCAGATTGTTTCTAGCCCCAGTCACTTCAAGGCTGGAGCTGCACTGCTGAGCACACAGAACAAGAGCTGGCAAAAGCCATAGCTGTGCCCTTCGTATGAAGTTGCTTGGAGGCTGCAGGGGAAAAGAGGGCCTTGGTGGCCTCCAGACCAGCTAGACCACTAACAGAGTTCCCATGGACCCATATAGGAGCAAGAAGCCACAACAACTGAAAAAAGGAGCCATTCAGAGGCCAATGAGTCATTGCAATGGACCAGCATATGGCCTGTCCCATGGGAAGTGTTTAGGGTGGGGCGGTGCGGGAGACAGGCCCACCAAGGGAACATAGGAGCACAGCATGGACAGCTGATCTGCCCTCCAATCAGCAAAGGACCACTCAGTGGAGACCAGTCAGGAATATAGAACTGTGGGGGGGGTAGTTTGCTGAAAAGACTCAGGCCCAGACCAGAGTTTCCACACAACCCAGGTGTACCAGA
>NW_007792397.1:0-1742 GCF_000696425.1 Galeopterus variegatus
AGAGTGCGGCGCTGGGAGTGCAGCAGCGCTCCCACCGCGGGTTCAGATCCTATATAGGGATAACCGGTGTGCTCACTGGCTGAGCGCGGTGCGGCCGGTCTCAGAAAGAAAAAAAGAAAAGGACAAAACCCTGATTTACCTCATTGCATTTTCTCCATAATAACTGCTCGCATTTTATAACAACCCTGTGATTCGTTGTTTGGCTTCCTGGGGACCCATAAGCCAGCCAGGGTAATAATCCCAATCATAAATGTCAATATAGGTGATCATTTTCTACTCAAAACTCTTCTAAACACTTTACACATATTAGCTTGTTTAATCCCTGCAGTAACTGGCTGGATAAATACTTTCATTACCATCTTCATTTTTACAAACGAAGAAATCAAAGAATAAAGAGATTAGGCAACTTGCCCAAGTCACTTTGCTGGTAAGTGGCAGAGCTGGTGTGTGACTCCCTGAATTCAGAGTTGGGTGTGCACGGTGGGTTCCAGCTCAGTCCAGCCTGGAGCAGCTTCTGCTCTCGGATCAAGCAGGACTGAGCCCCAGCCTCACTCTCCCACACATCCAGCTGCTGTCCAGTGGCCCTGCCTTCTTCCGCCTCTTTTCAGGAACTTCCTGGGCTCCTCCTTCTTCCTGCATTTTAAACTAATAAATGAATAGATCAATATCCTTTACTGTTCTCATTCAGAAAATGTGTTAAGTTCTTTTCAGAGGGTTACGTGCTATGCAACACCCTAACCTGGATTGGGAGTCAGGGCACCTGCGTCTGACACACAGCACTTTTACTCTGTGTGTCTGGCTGCTTCACTTCCTTGGGTCTCCCTGGCTTCCCATATCTAAAAAAAAAAAAAAAATGAGGTATTAATTTAATCAGTGATCTTCAAGCTAAGGAGGAGCATAGACAAGAGGTATCAGAACTTCTTCTAATCACCTTTATCACAATGCACCTGTCCTATGTCTCCTTGCCCCAGGACTCTGCCCTCTAGATGACAGAGAGCAAACCTGACAGCTACCACCCCCGCCCCCTAAGATCCCAGTGTGAGCATCCCCACCCAACCCCCAGTCCAAAGCACTGTTGTAGAAGGCTCTTCCCACTGATAGAAATGTGGTTCATTCCTTTAGGGTGTTGGATGAAAAAACGATTGTGAATCACTCACTGTTCCAGATGATCTTTAAGATCCATGACAATGCTGACATTTTATGAGACTATGATTTCTATAATATGCTAGTGTGAGCAGCTAAGTCACCTGCCTATGACTTATGCTGCAGAGCAAAGGAAAAGATAGTCTTAAAAGAGTGGAAGGAGCAGGGGTGTGGGAGGAGGGGTATGCCGAATTAGCCAGTGGGGCATGTCATGAGTCACAAAAGTGTTTGGCATGATAGTCATATAGAACTCATCCAGAAACCTGCTACCCTGTGTTGTTTGGGAGAGGAGGTGGGTCTCACTTTCCCCGCCCCAGTGTAGAGATGTCTGTAGACTCATGTGATAACCCAGAGCTCCTCTCATCCACGCACTGTGCCGACATAGATTTGTATAGAGGAGGCTCTCCGTGTACCTTACTTCTTTCAAACCACTGATAAAACCTGTCTCTCTTATGCTTCATTGCTGCAGGCTACGAATTAGTTGGGTCAAGTCAACATAAGCATTAACTGAGTGCCCACTGGGCCTAGAATGAGGGCCAGATGCAGAGCAGGGGAAAGGGGGCAGAAAAGAAGTAAGCTTCAGACCCTGCCCTCAGGAA
>NW_007792398.1:0-1742 GCF_000696425.1 Galeopterus variegatus
GGTAGATGCTACAGACTTTACACGTCCTTGAGAGGGGTATGAATTTTATTACAGGTGAAAAAGAATCCACCAGAGGGATTTAAGCAGAGGAGTGATCTCAATTCCCTTTAAAAGATCATCCTGGCAGATGCGTAGGAGGGAAGATGTAGAGTTTAGAAAGGAGGTTGCAGCAGGCAAGGAGGTGAGAAAGGAGAGTGGAGGTGTCGGTAGAGATGGAGATATGTTTGGGAGGTCAGGTCAACAGAACTTGCATATGAATGGGTTAAACGTGGGAGGAGGTGAGAAAAGAGAGGAGGGAAGCATCACTGGTGGGCTTTTGGCTTCAGCAATCACTTGAGTGGTGATAACTGTTACCGGGGAGAAAAATAGGCCCTGGAAAAAAAATAAGGGGCTAGAAATTATTCTTTTGGGCCAAATTTAGTTGCCTATTAGCTACCCACGTGAGACACCAGCTAGATGGTTGGATATAGAAATATGCAAATCTGGGATTCTGAGTAGATGTTTGGCACAGAAGCATCAAATCGGGAGCTGCCACCCTAGAGCTGTTATTTAAAGTCATGTGATTGGACGAGGTCACCCAGGCACAAGGGAGAGTTTTTCCGCAGGAGCAGTCCACTCTGCTCCTCTCCAGAAGGAGCTCTGTGCTCTTTTTCTCGCGCACACAGCAGTTCTTTGACAGTGCTTGAAAACAACAAAGGAAGGGAAGCGACTCGCGTCCTGAGACCAGCAGCGTGTTTGGAGCTGGTGCCTCTTCCTCGTCATCAAAAGGCCCTCAGAGGTGAGACGCGAGGACACACACACACTTCCTGTGATATTCTGCACAGTGAACCCTGGTCCCTCACTCAAGTCCTCCATAAAGAAAAAGGAAAAAAAAAAAATCAACCTGCTTCCACGAATCTGTATCGTTTTACTGACTGTGCACGGAAGGAGGAAAGAAAGAAGCGTCCGGGAGCGGAGGCCGGCGACCAACCTGCTTCCACGAATCTGTAGCGTTTTACTGACTGTGCACGGAAGGAGGAAAGAAAGAAGCGTCCGGGAGCGGAGGCCGGCGAGAGGCCGCCCCCTCGCGTCCGCCAGCGTCCATGAGCCGCCCCGCAATCCAAAACCAGCTTTTAACGTTGCAGCACGCGCGGCTGCCTGTATTTCCTCTTAACTTCTTTTTTCTTTTTCTTTTTCTTTTTTTTTTCTGAAATAAGC
This sequence comes from Galeopterus variegatus, assembly GCF_000696425.1. Lineage (NCBI taxonomy): Eukaryota > Metazoa > Chordata > Mammalia > Dermoptera > Cynocephalidae > Galeopterus > Galeopterus variegatus. Next base: position 1,198 of record NW_007792398.1, read on the forward strand.
ATCATTTTCCAAAAATCAATCCCACGGGTCTCCATTACAGGAACATAGAAAAATGAAGGAATGAGAACTCTCCAGATAACTTTCACCACCATCATCAGACCAAAAAGTGGGCTTTTAAAAAACACATCTTTCCCTATCACACAGGTAGAATTTGCAAGCAAAGATGCTGACGGCTTCACAGATTCAGATACCTGGTGCTCCCGTAAGATGCCCTAGAGAGTATGAACTTGATATGGCATGTGGGGCTCATTAGTGTCTTGATGCAGGTTGTCCTGAAAGCAGAATCCGAGACACAGAGTTGAGTGAAGGTGATGCCAGAAGCAGGAGTGTGGAAGGGGACGAGTAAAAGAAGGAAGGAGGGAAAATCGGACATGGGTTATTGAGCCGTTTAATTCTGGGTCACCTGGAGTTCAGTCCCACTGAGGAACTTCTAAGACTCCATGTAGAAAGCACCTTGGGATTGTCCAGCTAAAGGGAGGAAATCTGGTGCATTTTTTCAGCCGACTCTTATTCTCTGTTGGTGACAGACTGCTCTCTCACACGTC
>NW_007792399.1:0-1742 GCF_000696425.1 Galeopterus variegatus
AAATAGTGAAGTTAGTAACCTGGAAGACATTTAAAATAAGTGGAGCATAAGTGGACAGAATACAGATAAAGAAGGATGGAACAAATGAGAGTGCTACTTGTAGACAGAAAATAAATAGAAGGACCAAGTGAACATTAAATATTCGTAAAGCACAGATCATGCCACATCCAGACTGACATTAGTATCATTCCCAAATCAGCCACCCATCAGTGACATCAAGCCTCTTCCCAAGTATACGCTGATACAGAAATTGAGAAATAAAGCATGGCTGTGGTCAGGCATACTTGCCTCTTCATTTCCCCATTACAGCAAGTACATGTTGGTTCCAGGCACCACCCACCTATTGGGCCCCTTTGTCCAATCTCAAACCTGGCCTTTGTACCCACACCATCAGCAGGGAAGGCTGATACAGCACAGAGAAAAGGGACATGTGAACATTGCATGATTCAGGATTCAGTGCTGTGATCCTTCCAAATGCACCATCCAACTTTTTCCTCTCTTCTTTCTGCATGTTTCAAAATTGATTCAATAAGTTGTGTGATTTGAGCATCTTAACATGTAAGACTTTCAGTTCTGTAGCTTCTAAAATAGCTTGCCTGGTATTGTACTTGGAGGCTACCATGGCAGCAAGGTAAACATTTCCCCAATACAAGGAGCTCACTCAGCCATGCCCTTTTTACCGTGGGGATCTAGTTACTGAGAGAGAGCACACATTGTATAGCTCCCCCCAGGAGCAAGCTATTCTCCTACAGCAGGGGAGACCTGCTGGACTCGTCCACTGCTTTGCCTGTATTGGATATGGAAGTCTGTCTTGTCCTGGATTATTTGGTTCCCACCCCAGCTAGGTCCTTTAACTTAACCTTTACAGATAATAAAGATGATATCTTAACCTCCCACCTGTTGCTACTTAATTTTGTTTCTGAATTTATTCAGAACCTGGGTATGAAATAAGAATGCTATTTATTGGACCCTCTAATTCCCCAACGCTTCTCCTCTTCTCACTCCTCAGTTGTGGTAACTGAGGTGCATGGAGTCTAAGAAACATTTAGATTAGCTTTGCTACCAGGGTGGGTGCAGTAGAATTCTCATTTCCTTAAGACCAAACATTGAGGCATGGGTCCTTGGGTGGTATTCTCAGTTGCTCAGCTGTGTTTCATGTGGACTCTATCAAATTGGGGCCTTGGTAGCCTTTCCTGTTCCTGTATCCTCTGGATATGAAAGGCTCTTGCTTCATCTCATGGGCCTCGGGTCATCCTGCCTGGGCTTAATTATTTCCTCCTCTCAGCCTGTGTATTCTGTGGCCAATCACATTTGGAAATCCACGTATCTCTTTCCAGACCTAGGGAAACTCCTTCCTCATTAGCTCTTAGGGATGATTCTATCTTACGGGAATCCTGGCTCTGAGTTAATACTTAGGCTGAATCAAACCAGTGCCTCTGTTTCCGTAGGAGCAGCCAATGTAATCCTTTGATGTTGTACTGCAGTTATATAATCCCTGGACATCACTCTCAGATCAGCTGCATGCTAAGACTACAACACTTCACTTGTTTTTAGTATATGGCCCCTTGTAGAGTACTTTCAAAGTCCTGGTTTCCTAACTTAGAGATGCTACCATCTCTGCTCTTTCTTCATTCCATTTCCTTCCACTTGGAGAAGTGCTAGAGTTTTATTTCTGAATTTCATAGGAGAAAACAACTTCCCAGATAAAATAGTTAAAACAACTCATTCACTAATAACAAGGA
>NW_007792400.1:0-631 GCF_000696425.1 Galeopterus variegatus
TGAAAAGATAAATAAAATTGCCAAACCATTAGCATGGCTAACAAAAAAAAGAAGAGAGAAGGTTCAAATAAAAAAATTAGAAATGAAAAAGGCTATATTACAACTGATTCATCAGAAATACAAGGAATCATTCAAGACTACTATGAGCAACTATCCGCCAACAAATTTGAAAATCTGGAGGAAATGGATAAATTTCTGGACACACACACAAGCCCCGAAAACTGAACCATGAAGATGTAGAAAATTTGAACAGACCAATAACAATAAAGGAGATTGAAGCAGTTATCAGAAGGCTCCCAACAAATAAAAGCCAAGGACCAGATGGATTCACAGCAGAATTTTACCAAACATTCAAAGAGGAATTGTCACTGATTCTTTACAAACTATTCCAAAAGATTGAATCAGACACAAATCTCCCAAACTCATTCTATGGAGCAAACATCATCCTGATACCAAAACCAGGTAAAGATATGACCAAAAAAGAAAACTACAGGCTGATATCCTTGATGAATATAGATTCAAAAATCCTCACTAAAATACTAGCAAACAGAGTACAGCAACACATACATAAAATTATACACCACAATCAAGTGGGATTCATCCCAGGGATGCAAGGTTGGTTCAACATACG
>NW_007792401.1:0-1742 GCF_000696425.1 Galeopterus variegatus
CGAGGGTTGCGATACCGTTACCGGTCAGTAAAAAAGACAAAAAGGAATAAAAAAAAAAAAAGAAAGAAAAAGAAAAAAATTCTAAGCCAAATTAAACAAAACAGAAAAAGAGTAATGCATCATGACCAAATGAGTTACCTCAAAGAAAGAAAAAGAAAAAAGTTCTAAGCCAAATTAAACAAAACAGAAAAAGAGTAATGCATCATGACCAAATGAGTTACCTCAGACATGCAAGGGTGGTTTAACATTTCAAAATCAGTCAATATAATTCACCATTAAAAGACTGAAAAAGAAAAGCACGATAATGGTCACCAACTTCCAAGAAAAAAACCTACAAATCCTTACTTCCTTGTATTTTCACCTTTGTGTAACTCCCTTCCAACTTTTATCATGATTAGTCATTGTCACCTATAGAATATATCAGGGTGGTGGGGGAGGGAGAGCAGGTGGAGGGATGGGGAGGAAAGAGGGGGGGCAGAAAAAAAGAAATGATGGTGCATTACATTTAGGTTAAAATTAAATACTGCAGATTGGTTCTTGTGTGAATTCTCTCTTGGATCACTTGATTTGGAACTATTTCTCTACACTGGAATACTCTCAGCAAAAGTACAAATGAAAAGGAATGAAATAACAAAACATGGATGAATCACAAAATAATTACACATAGTTAAAGAAGCCAGATACATCAGAATACATATTGAATTATTCTATATATAGAAAACTCTAGCAAATGTAAAAAAACGTAGTGACATCATCAGGTCAGTGGTTGGCTGAGGATATGATGGGTGAGGGGGAGGGAGGGATTATAAAGGGAATCAGAAAACTTTTTGTTTCATAGATGCAAATGTATCAAAACTTATAAAACTGTATACCATAAATATGTCATTTATTGCAGAAAACATTTAGACTGACAGCTCTTACCGTGACCTTTCCCATAGGAGACATGGGAGTCCTGAGAATTTCTGTAAACCCTCATAACAAAGGCATAGTGATGGAAACATACATGGATACAACTTTAGAAAACTCATATTTTCTCTAGCTTGCTGCAATGTCCCAAATCCCTATTAATTAGTGTCTCTGTACCAATTATGATACCCACTTGGTACTTTTAGGGGACAGTTATACCTGCTGATCAAATACTAGACTTTAGGGATCTTTGCAGATCCCAGGAGGTCAAGGTCTCCTCAAGAGGGCTGGGGAATATGAAATATCCTCTGGGAACAAGGGACCCAACTCGTGCTGCTCCCCCCCACACTAGAGATTGTCACAACAAACACCCACTGCTCAGTGACCTTGGTCATATAATTTTGGCATATAGACCACATGATTAGGCCCACAAAGATCAGTATTCTTTCCCAGGATGGCTTAAGCAACAATGCAACTTAGATTGATACTAGAATGAGAGCTACTCTGCCACCCTATCACCTCTGAGACACAGAGTTGGAGCTCTCACAAAAGATGCTTATACCTTCATGCTGCCAGAGCCCAATTCTGCTCTCAACCCAACCCAGAAAGTGAACAGAATCTCTAAGATTAAAGTAGTGTAAAAATTAATGCATTTGTTGCAAAATCAGAACAATGAGGCAGGCAAATTCAGGTAAGGTTTCTTGGAGACTGGACCAATCCTTCACAAGTGCCACATGAGACCAACAATATCCAAAAAGGGAAACCTTCTCTGTAAGCAGCCATCAGAACAAAGCTCACATCACCCTGGCCAAAACTGGGTCACATCCATGCCTAAA
>NW_007792402.1:0-1742 GCF_000696425.1 Galeopterus variegatus
AATTTTTTTTTTTTTTTTTTTTTTTTTTTTTTTTTTGTCCACATGGGTCATTTTACAAAGCCTGTCTTCAAGTTAAAAATTCTTTCTTCTGCTTGCTCTAGCTTGTTACTTAAGCTCTCAGTTGTATTTTTTTACTTCATGGAATGAATCTTTCAGTTCCAGAAGTTCAGCTGTGTTCTTTTTTAAGGTATTTATCTCTTTATAAATTTCTTCCTGTATATTCTTGATTTTTTTTTCTTTTCATTGTATCATCTATCAGAGTTTTCTTGTATCTCATTAATTTTCCTTAAGATTGTTTCTCAGAATTGCTTTACAGTCATTTCATAGGTTTGCTATTGTTTGGGTTCTGGTACTGGAGAATTATTGTATTCTTTTGTAGGTGTAATATTTTCTTGTTTTTTCATATTTCTAGTATCCCTGTATTGGTGTATGGGCATCTGGTGAGCACTTGCTTCTTCTAATACTCAGAAGTGACTTTTGAGGTGAGAGACTCTGCCTGTAGATGTGTTTTATATTGACCATTGGGTAAGCTGTTTTAGTTTTGTTCTGGGTAGACATAATAGGGTACTCTCTGTGAGGTTACTTTGACCATATTCAACATCAGAGTTGTATGCAAGGCCTCCTTGGTCTAGGCATTGGGACAGTCAGTAGTTCCTTGTTAAAGTGAGTGATGCTAGGTTGGATCATGGAAGTTGTGGGCAAGATCTCAGGTTATTGGGAAAAGTATATGGATGCCCTGTTGCTCCTTGGCTGCAGTGAGTGACTCTGGGCAGACTCAGTGGTACCCCAGCCATTGAGCCATGATCTTGATAGGTGCTCTGGAGTGATCTGAAGGACTTCAGCTGAAATGGATGACCCTTGGCAAGGATTCTGGGGGTCAGAAATATGATCTTGCTCTTTATTAGGGGGATAATAGGGTGCTCAGAAGCTCCTCAGCTTGAGTGGGTGACTCAGTGGTGTCCTGGGGCTCTGGGATGAGCCCTGTACCCCAACGGGAGATGTTGATATACTCTGTAGCTTCACTGTTGAAGTGGACAACACTGAATGGGGTCACTGGATTTGTGTATGGGACTCTGTATTCTCAAGAGGGACACTGGGATGGTCTGCAATACCACTGTTGAAGTGGGATACTCTGGGTGAAATGTTACCAGTTTCGGTTGGGACCCTTTACCTACACAGGGATGCTGGAACCCTCTATATCTGTTCAGCCAAAGTATCCACTCTGGGTGAAGCTGCTGTGGTTGTGGACAAGCCCCTGTGACCCTAAAAGCATTATTAGAACAGTCTGGATCTCCTCAGCTGGGGTGGGCTTCCCAAACAGGATCACTGGTGATGTGGGTGGGCTGCTGTTCCCCCAAGAGAGATAACCCCTTGCTGGGTCATGCAGCCCTGGGTGGGCTCATTGGTGCTGCAGGTGTGTGTCTGTGCCTGAGAGTCATATGAGTCCTTCACTATCTCTTTGTGACAGCATGAAATGCAAGGGCTCCTCACCAATAAAGGTGGGGTTGCCAGCAATGGCTAGATTCTCCAATTAGGCAGTTTCCCAATTAGAAAACTGTGTGCACCAACCCCCTCCATCCTGAGGGTGGCACACTCACTGTACTGGGTTGCCTGTTCCCAGGGCACAGGATGCCATGTGGCTGCAGGTGTGGGCAACCCAGTGCAATGATGCAGCCACAGAGGAGTGAGACCTCTGCAGCAGCCAGAGTTATATGGTCTCAGGTGTTAGGGATAATCTCAAA
>NW_007792403.1:0-1742 GCF_000696425.1 Galeopterus variegatus
TTTTTTTTCCACTGTGAACAGGATAGGAAGTCACTGGAGGACTTTGAGCAGAGAGCAGCATGCTCTAACTTTGTAACAGGATAACTCTCATTGCTTGATTGATGGTACTACAGGGTGCACAGACAGAAGCAGGGAGGACAGTTGAGAGGCTTATTGCAACTGTCCAGGAGAGAAATAAACGTGGCATGGGCCAAGTTGTAGCCACAGAATTTGTGAGATGTGATCATATCCTGGGCATACTGTATGTGAAGCTTAGAGCCCAGATATTGGATCACGGGTGTGAAGAAAATATTGTAGTTAAGGATTGTATCAAAGTTTTTGGCTTGAGTACAAAAAGGATATTACCATTAACTAAGAAGGGAAGGGCTTCAGCAGAAGCTCATTTTTGGACATGTAAAACTAATTTTAAAGTTAATTCAAAAGAGAAAGTTTGTGGAAAAATATAAGAATATTATGATAAGAATTGCACAGAGATATTTGTCTTGCCAGATAATAAAACCTCCTATAAACACACTATAATAAAAATAGTATGGTATTGTGAAAGGAATAAATAGATGTCTGTATAAAAGAACATCCAGAAACAAAATTTGTGTATAAAGGAATCAATACATTACAAAGACAATGTTGCCTTTTAGTGAAAAAATGAGTTATATAGTAATTGCTGTTAGTATGTCAAAGAAGACCATTCTTCATACCCATGTAGAAAACTTACAATTATTACATTCAACATATAAGTGTAAATACTTATTATTTGTTTGTGTCAAGTTTAGCAAGGTTTCCCATTGTAAATTTGAGGCAAATTGATTACAAACAAGAAATTAAGGTTTAAAAAAATTAAGAACTTTTTCAAATTAACGTAACTATTAACTGGTGAACTAAGATTTGAATCTGTCATGTTCCAAAGCATACTTTTTTATCCCCATGCTAAACGATGTGTCTGGTTTTTCTTAAAACATCTGTATTTATAAGGTACCAGTTGATGATTTTACAGAAATGCAAGATGAGGCTGTACTGAAAATTTGTGACTCCCAGTCCTTGTATTAAGACCGTGCTGCCTTTCGGGTGTGATGCAGTGACGGTCTCAGAACTGTGTTAGACCACCACAGGAGGCTCTGTGTTGCACAAAAAATGAATAGCAAAATGTACTGAGTGGAGCAAGGAAGTTATCAGGAAAGACTTCTTCAAGGAAGTGTCACTCATGCTGGGGCTTTAATTTGAGGTTCTCAGCAGGCAAGGTGGGAGAGTCTCGGGTCTCTTGATCCCACTTCTGTTTCTATGATTTTTCACAACTGACCACTCTGACCCCTGAAACTTCCTGAAATGTTTGGCTCACCACTAGTCCACACCTTTTCAAACCAACCCCTATGCTACCCACTCAATAGCTTTTTGCTTTGTCAATATTAATGCTACTTACTAGACTGGTTTGCAAAAGGAATTAGGTCTCTGCTTTTAAGTCTAAAAGCTACCTTTCACTATTTTTGTGAAGAAGAGTGCTGAGAAAGCTGTAAAACAGTGAGAGTATCAGGAATCAGTGTGATAATCGTATATCAATGCCCCTAACAATCTCATTAGTGACATTCATAGCAAAGATTGCACGATGTAAAAATCTAATTTCCATCTATAGAGAATAATTTTCCTACTGCAGGCAAATATCTTGCCAGTTCCCCAAAGAACATTCCCAAAATTCCATAGCCTATGTTTGAAAAAATAAAAAAATAATGCATCCTAGTATAGATAATATA
>NW_007792404.1:0-1742 GCF_000696425.1 Galeopterus variegatus
TAGGGATAAGGCTGAACTTTATTTTTTTAAAGAAATATTTTAAAATGTTAAGATCATATATAAAAAAAAAGCTGGACTAGTATGATAAGTAGATTTAAAGAACAAATATAAATAGCAGAATAAAAGCCCTAACTATGAGTGACCCATAGTTTCTAAGTGCTCATAATAGTTGCAGTACTGGCAGTAATAGCATTATTAAGCTAATTACTTATATTATTTAAAATTCACAACTGTGTATGGTTTACATGTATGTTTATGAGTGGATACATATATATTTATCAGTCTCACTAAGAAAGAGTTTACAAAAATTGCTTTTTTTCTTTTACCCTAAAAAAAGTGATTTATTCCAATGAGAAGCAATCTTACCTTCCGCAGTAATATAGCAAACACCTACTTATCTAGTCAGTAAGTGCTAACTGTGATAGAGTAACAATGACTACTTTAATTTCATCAATTTGAGGGGCAACACAGTAACATTCCTATTATTGGCTTCTTAAAATTTTTCATAATATGTGCAAGGCTGTTCAATTACAAAGACATGGCAAGGAGTGATAGGTGTTTTCCTGTTCAGAATCAAAAAATAAAATGTCTATTAAATGTTCCATAGTAAAATGTTTACATTTTAATTTTCTTTGTTTAAAAAGAGAAAAAAAATTTAATAGTATTCATTCATAATAAAATCAATCATAGATTAGAAAAAGTTCTCTTGTGATGGAAGAAATGTCATCACAATTAAAAATTCTGATGTAAACTGTTAACTCATAGTTCAAAATTAAATGAAGACCCAGAATAGCTAACACATCATTGAAAGAGAAGAGCAAAGAGGACTGACACTACCTGACTTCAAGACTTATAGTAATCATCAAGGTGCAGTAATCATGTCACTGTGGTACTGATGAGAGAATACACAAAGTAGATCAACAGAACAGAACAGAGCTCCCACAAACAAACACACATAAATACAATCAACTGATCTTTGACAAAGGAGCAAGGAGCAAAGACGGACTTTCAACAAATGGTGCTGGAACAGTTGGATACCCACATGCAAAAAATAAATAAATCTAGACACAGACCTTATACCCTTTGCAAAAATTAACTCAAAATGGATCACAGACCTACATGTAAAACACAAAACTATTAAAACTTCTAGAAGATAAGATAGAAGAAAATCTTGGTGATCGTGAGAATGGCAAAGACTTTTTATATCAACACCAAAGGCATGATCTATAAAAGAAATAATTGATAAGTTCAACTTCATTAAAATTTATAATGTCTGTTCTATAAAAACACTGTTAAGAGAATGAGAAGACAAGCCACAGACTGGGAGAAAATATTTGCAAAAGAGATATCTGATAAGGGACTGTTACCCAAAATATATGAAGAACCTTTAAACCCAACAATAAGAAAATGAATAACCTGATTTAAAAACGGGCAAAAGACCTGAAAAAGTAATTCAACAAAGAAAATAGACAGACTGCAAATAAGCATCTAAAAAGATGCTCAATATCATATTTCATTAGGGAAAATCAAATTAAAAGAAAAATGAGATACCACTACACACCTATCAGAAAGGCCAATGTTCAAATACTGATACCACCAAATGCTGGCAAGGATGTGAGGATGTAGAGCAATAGGAACTCTCATACATTGCTAGTGGGAATAAAAAATAGCACACCTACTCTGGAAGACAATTTCTTAAAAAACTAAGTGTATTCTTACCATATGATCCAGAAACCACACTC
>NW_007792405.1:0-1742 GCF_000696425.1 Galeopterus variegatus
TGAATGACATCATTGGCTAGAAAGAGAAGTTTTCAGAGCAGATTTACAGCACTGCAACATTCAGAACAGGAGGCATGCAGTACGTCAGGTTTTTGTCTCCACGAAGCAGGAGTGTCATGGATTTTTAATGTCCCCATTTGTCAGTATATGGGACATCCCAGATTTTTATATTAACTGTGGTTTTGAAGTGAAGAAATTGGTGGAAATGCTCACTCAGGACTCTGTTTTTAAAATCATTCCAGCCACTTTTACAAGAAGAAAAGGGGGGTAAATCCAGAAAAAAGAAAACACCAAATACCTCCCTGTTTCTTTTGGCATTTATGATAAACATTCACAGCATGATTTAATGTGCAAACTGGCTGGAAGATGCACATGATTGCACTTTAATATGTTATGTCCATAAACAGTGCCTTTAAAAAAATCCATTTCTATCCCACTGCATTAAACTCACTAACAGTTGGACCGCACTAAATGTGGTCTCCACAGCCAGCACCGTGCAGCAGTGTGTTTGATTCAAGTCTCTGGGAATCCTACACAGTCACAAGTGACAATGTCAAATTTCCCATCCCATAGAGGAAAACTACTGTTCACTTTGTAAATAACCCCAAATATTCCCAACAAGACAGCAATAGCCTTGGGAGAAGTTAACATACTTAAGATCCTTTCTGTAGATATTTACAACTACTAATCTGGAAAAAGACAGTTTAAGCTCTTGCTCTGTAATCTGCCTCCAGCTTTACCATCTCCCATTGTCAGTAAACTCTTATTACATGCATTCTGTGTACTCAGTATCCCAATAATGAGGAGAAGAATAAAGTCAATAATCTATGCCAATATTTTCACTCATTTCTTAACAGGAGTTAATAGTTGACCAGGCTACTGTAGCAACACATTATGAAAGTTCAATTTACATCATAGAAATTATCATTGCAACACAGCAGGATTAGGGATGGTAGGATCAGTCATTCCCACCGGACTGTAAATGACTTTAACTAGGTTGCTCTCCTAACCTGATTGAGGTACACTGTGCAAGAAAAGTTGGTTGGAATTTCCTCTAAAACCCTGAGTCGGCCTGTTCATCAAGGTAGACATTGCATATCTATGCAAAGTCAAAGAGTGATGTTGAACTTTGGAAGAGCCAATTACAAGCTTGCTGATATCCTGCATTACATGTACTTGTAATGTGCATGTAATGTACATGTATTACAACTAACTCAATTCAGGCCTTGTATCTGGGTAAAGTGAGGGGATGGGTCAAAACTAACTGTGCTGATGCTGGGGACTGGAGGCTATGACTTTGGGTGACAGTGTCATGCTCCAGAAACCCATGGCATCACCCTGTAATGTTCATGGGAGCTGTTAATGAATGGGCTCAGCTTTACCACAAGAAAAATGAGAAATAAGTATTTAGGGCAAATTAGTCAAGTGCTATCTGGGTAACAAGGGCATTCCTCCATGGCCATCTCAACAACTACCTTCCAATTCCAGTGCTTAAGCAGTATGTCAACAGCACTCAGCAAAATGACTTCTCCAACAACAGTGCATGTATGTATGATGAGAACATGCATGAAGCTGCTGGGACCGTGGGGCCTTGGTCTAAAGACTTCAGTTCTTCTTTCAGATTCTTTCTATTAGTAGATTTTGGAGTGAAGGGTAATCTTTAAACAAATATGATTGTTTGAAGCCTAAGGGAGGAATCTTCTGTGCCATTTGATGATTTGACTCCCACTGCAAGCTCATTA
>NW_007792406.1:0-1741 GCF_000696425.1 Galeopterus variegatus
ACAACATGGAACACTACTCTGCCATAAAAAGTGATGAAATTCTCCCATTTGCAACAATATGAATGAGCTTGGAGAAACTTATGTTGAGTGAAATAAGCAAAGCACAGAGGGATAAATACCACATGTACTACTCACAAGTGGGAGCTAAGAGAGAAAGAATGAAGGAAAGAAAGACCACAGTGGTGCATTGGACTTGCAGAGGGAGAGAACATACCTAGGGATACAAAGTGGAGTGGGAGAAAGGGGGAGGGGGAGGGAGGTTGGGTATAATTGGGTGGGGGAGACAGGATACAATCACAATTTGTGGTAAAGGGCATGCTGCCAGTATTGATGTGGCCTTTACATCTAGGGCATGAGGGAAGAAAATCAGTCTTGCATCTCATGAATATTCATAACCAATAAAAAAAATGTAGGAGAGGAAAAGGGATTCCAGTGGCAGCATGGTAAAGATGGCATTGGGGAGAAGAGAAGTGCTTTATGGGGCTTCCGTGTTCTTTTTTACATAATAACGTGATGTGAAATACTTCACTACCTCCCTACAGGACCCTTGGTAGAGTCTGCATTTGAGATTCTTGGGCGCAACTTGGAGAGTATGATGGTAGGAGATAGCACTCTATTGTGCCCACACACATCTAAATAAAAAGCAAGCAATATCCGGAAACATTTCTGGCACAATTAATTTCTTCAAAAAAATTCTCAGAAGAGGAATTGATGATGAAAATATTACAAAAAATGTTAAAAGGCTTTTGATGCTTTTTGTGTAATTATGCTTCCAAAAATGTATGCCAGCTTATTATTCATTAATGACTTGAAACCTAATACAGCAGATATTTTACTTCTTTTTGTCTTTTGTTATTACCTTTCTAATGACATCCATTCATATATACATATTTTTTTTTTTTTTGTCTTTTGTCTTTTTTTCCGTGTCCGGCAACTGATCGCAACCCTCAGTGTTGCCCCCGTACCAGACCGGGGACCGGCAACGGGATCGCAACCCTCGGTGTTGCTCCCGCGCCTCGCTCCTCCAGTGAGCGGGAGCCGGTCTGTATGTGGGATCCGAACCCTCGGGCAGGAGCGCTGCCGCGCTTCCCAAGCGGCGCACTATCCAGTGTGCCACCGGGCCGGCCCATATATACATATTTTGATGCCCACACATTTTAAAATTTATGGAGTAGCCCAATAATCATTTATTTTGCAAATTCAACTTTGCCATGTACTTCAAAAGGCATTCTCCATTCAGATGCATTTACATTTTGGACTATATTGAATTTGTTTTATATTTCATAAGTGTTTTATATTTCATATATAAAATTATATTTTATAATTTTATTTATGTCTTGAACTTTTAATATTTGGTTCTTCATATTTTTTGCATTACTTTCATAAATGAAAACATTTTCATGAGAGAAAAAATTATTTGGTTAACCAATTGTCATAACATTATTTTTTAAATTCTCTAGTCTTTCTCTATTCATCTGAAATCCCATTATTGTTATATGCTACATATTTTTACTCTGAACCCTGGACCTTGGTTTCATCAGAACCACACTCTAACCAAGTGCGCTAACTGGCCTGCCCCTTGGAAAAGCTCCTGTGTGTGTTGTGTGTGTGTTGGAGTTACCTGACTATATTTTCTTGTTCATTTTATTTGTTATTTAGTTGAGTCTTAATTTCCTAGGTAGGCAATCTTATCATCAATCATATACCTCATTTCTTTCTATGGTTTTATAAACTAGCTAGA
>NW_007792407.1:0-1741 GCF_000696425.1 Galeopterus variegatus
AGGTATCTCTTTGACATGATGATTTCCATTCGTCTGGATATACACCCAGAAGAGGGATTGCGGGATCATATGGAAGATCTATCTGCAGTTGTTTGAGAAAACTCCAAATTGTTTTCCAAAGTGGTTGTACTAATTTACATTCCCACCAACAGTGCAGGAGTGTTCACTTCTCTCCACACTCTTACCAGCATTTGTTATTCACCATCTTTTTTTTTTCCTTTTTGTCTTTTTTACTGACTGGTAATGGGATCGCAACCCTCAGTGTCGCGCCCATACTGGGGACCAGCAACGGAATTGCAACCCTTGGTGCTGCGCCCGCACCGCGCTCAGCCAGTGAACGGGAACTGGTCTCCACATGGGATCCGAACCCTCAGCGGGAGCGCTGCCGCGCTCCCAAGCAGCGCACTCTCCCGTGCGCCACCAGGCTGGCCCATTCACCATCTTTTTGATCATAGCCAGTCTAACTGGGGTGAGATGACATCTGAATGTGGTTTTAATTTGCATTTCCCTGATGACTAGTGATGTTGAGCATTTTTTTCATGTATCTGTTGGCCATTTCTACATCTTCCTTTGAAAAATGTCTATTCAGCTCCTTTGCCCAATTTTTAACTGGGTGATTTATTTTTTTACTGTATAATTGCTTGAATTCTGTGTATATTCTGTATATTAGTCCCTTGTCGAATGCATCGTTGGCAAAACTTTCTCCCTCGCTGTAGGTTGTCTTTTCACTCTGTTTATTGTTTCTTTTGCTGTGCAGAAACTTTTTAGTTTGATATAGTCCCATTTGTTTATTTTTTCTTTTGCTGCTTGTGCTTTTGGGCTCATGTTCATAAAGTCTGTGCCCTGACCTAACTGCTGAAGTGTTTCCCCTATATTTCCCTTAGTAATTTTACAGTATTAGGTCTTATACCTAGCTAGGTCTTTAATCCATTGTGAGTTGATTTTAGTGTATGGTGAGAGATGCATATCTAGTTTCATTCTTCTGCATATGGGTATCCAGTTTACCCAACACCACTTGTTGAAGAGGCAATCTTTTCCCCAATGTAGACTTTTGTTGCCTTTGTCTAATATCAGATGGTTATAAGCCTGAGGATTGATTACTGGTTTCTCTACTCTACCCCACTGGTCTGAATGTCTATTTTTATACCAGTGCCATACTGTTTTGGTTACAACAGCTTTGTAGTATAATTTGAAGTCAGGCCGAGTTATGCCTCTGGCTTTTTTTTTTTTTTTTTTGCTCAGGATTGCTTTGGCTATTCGGGGTCTTTTGTTTTTCCATATGAAAGGTAAGATTGTTTTTTCCATTTCTGTGAAGAATGTCATTGGTATTTTGATGGGGATTGCATTGAATCTGTAGATAACTTTGGGTAGTATAGACATTTTCACAATATCAATTCTTCCAATCCAAGAGCATGGAATATTTTTCCATCATTTCGTGTTTTCCTTAATTTCTTTCAGAAATGGTTTGTAATTCTCACTGTAGGGGTCTTTCACCTCCTTGGTTAAATCGATCCCTAGGTATTGTATTTTTTCTGGTGACAATTGTAAATGGGCTTACTTTCTTTATTTCTCTTACTGTTAATTCATTATCTGAGTATATAAATGCTACTGATTTCTGGGCATTTATTTTGTATCCTGCAGCATTACTGAAGTTATTAACCAGCTCTAGGAGATTTTTGGTAGAGTCTTTAGGTTTTTCTATATATAGTATCATGTCATCTACAAATAGGGAAAGTTTGAC
>NW_007792408.1:0-1741 GCF_000696425.1 Galeopterus variegatus
AATGACAAATCTTTATCAATATGATAGTTTTGAATGACAAATTAAAAATTAAGAAACATATCTAGTAGGCATTTGTAGAATTCTGATTTAAAAAATAAACAATCATTATATGATGTTCTCACATACATATAAAACATTTTTAATTTGCTAAGTATAAATGAAGTAAGAAAGTAAATCTCAAGCAATTTAAAATACTCAATATCTTACAAAGGTCATATTCATTGACTATAATGTCGTTAAATGAAAAATCAACAGAAGCAAGGCAGTAAAAGAAGTTTAGATTGTTTTAATGGTTGCTAAATCACTTTGAGTTAAGAAGGAAGTCACAATAGAAATTATATAATGTTTTAAGAAGTAGCATTTAGCTATAAAACTATTAATTAAAAATTATAAAGATTAAAAATAAATGAATTAAGTGTCAACTGAAAAGCCTGTTAAGGAAAAGAATAAACCTTTAAAAAACAGAAGGAAATAACAATGGTAAGATCAGAAATAATTAATCAATTAGTTGCACTTTTATAATGTTTATAATTAAATAGAAAAATGCAAAGAAGCAAAACAGAGAATCAACAAAATAAAAAGGTGTTGCTTTGGAAAAAACAAAATAAGTAAACTTTTAACTTGAACAAGTAAGAAATAAAGATAGAAGAGGCAAAAATAAATAACATTTGTAATTAGTAAGGGAATCAATGAACAGATATTTGAGATAAAAAAACTAATCTTATAAAAACATTTGGAACAATAAAGGTACATAAACTAAAATGCAAATATGATTTACATGATTTTTTAACAATGAAAAAATAATACCTAATAACTTTGTAACAAGGAAAATGAAAAATAGACTATAAAATATAAAAATTACTCTAATAAAAATAACATATACAATGCCAAGAAAAAGATAATCTATTTATTATACAAATTGTTAGAGTGAGCAGAACTGAAGTCGTGTTGGGACCTAAAACCACAAGCTTTAGAAAAAAAGAAAAGACAGTTGTTTTTTTTTTTTTCTTAGCATGCATTTCTCTGAGTTCTTTCTTTTCCCATGGTTATTTGGTATATTAAACCTTAATTACAGGACAAGATGACATTATTTACATAAACGTAAAGTTGTTTTCCAGTCAGCCTGGAGCTGCAAACTTGCCATGAGGCACTTACTCTCCAGACCCTGAGAAACCAAAGAAGACGTCAATATGGCTGTGCTGATCCCACCCCAAAGCAGGGCTCTCAGATAACAGGAAGGATGGGAACAGAAGCCAGAAGGAGCCTTGGCAAGAATTTGCACCTGGCCCTTTATATATCCCCTCCTCCCACTTTTCATACCCATCTTCCATTCCCTCAAGCCCCTCTTTAAAAACCCCTCACTAAATCTGAGTCTTTGAGATGTCTTTAATCCAGCCATTCTTCAGGTTTACTGCAGAGATGGGTTAGCCTAACATCTCTCCTCAGGTCACCAGTATTCTTGAATAAAAGCTGACTACCTATTCCACTAACATTTGACTTTAGGGTCACTTGTTTTTGTCTGGATCAGGCAGCTGGACTTGGGTTTTGTAACAAAATTACGGACTTCGGTTTTGTAACAAAATTATTTCAAAGAAGGGAAAACCAATATAAGGACTGTGATGGATAATTTTAGATGTCAACTTGACTAGATTAAGAAATGTATAGAAACCTAGTAAAGCATTATTTTGGGGTGTGTCCATCAGGGTGTTTCCAGAAGAGATTAGCATGAGATTCTAAGTGG
>NW_007792409.1:0-489 GCF_000696425.1 Galeopterus variegatus
CGTGCGTCTGTCTGTGCGTCTGTCTGTTTGTGTGTCTGCCTGTGTGTCTGTCTGTGTGTCTTACTGTCTTTTTATCTTTCTGTCTGTGTGTCTGTCTGTGTGTCTTTCTGTCCGTGCGTCTGTCTGTGCGTCTGTCTGTTTGTGTGTCTGCCTGTGTGTCTGTCTGTGTGTCTTACTGTCTTTTTATCTTTCTGTCTGTGTGTCTGTCTGTGTGTCTTTCTGTCCGTGCGTCTGTCTGTGCGTCTGTCTGTTTGTGTGTCTGCCTGTGCGTCTGTCTGTGTGTCTTACGGTCTTTTTATCTTTCTGTCTGTGTGTCTGTCTGTGTGTCTTTCTGTCCGTGCGTCTGTCTGTGCGTCTGTCTGTTTGTGTGTCTGCCTGTGTGTCTGTCTGTGTGTCTTACTGTCTTTTTATCTTTCTGTCTGTGTGTCTGTCTGTGTGTCTTTCTGTCCGTGCGTCTGTCTGTGCGTCTGTCTGTTTGTGTGTCTGCCT
>NW_007792409.1:1374-1741 GCF_000696425.1 Galeopterus variegatus
GGTACAGCAGTGTCTTTATGTCTTTGTCTTTCTGTCTGTGTGTCCGTGTGTTTGTGTGTGTGTGTCTGTCTGTCTGTGTGTCTGTCGGTTTGTTTTTCTGGGTGTCTGTGTATGTGTGTCTTCTTCTGTGTCTGTCTGTGTGTGTGTCTGTCTTTTTATCTTTCGGTCTGTGTGTCTGTCTGTGCGTCTGTCTGTTTGTGTGTCTGTCTGTTTGTCTCTCTGACAGTGTGTATATGACAATGTTTTTTGTCTGGGTGTCTTTCTGTCTTTGTGTGTTCTGTTTGTGTCTTTGTGTCCGTGTGTTTGTGTGTGTGAGTCTGTCTGTCTGAGTGTCTGTCGGTCTGTTTTTCTGGGTGTCTGTGTATGT
>NW_007792410.1:0-1741 GCF_000696425.1 Galeopterus variegatus
AGAAAATTATGTTAAGTGAAATAAGCCAGGCACAGAAAGAGAAATAACACATGTCCTCACTTATATGTGGGCACTAATAAAAAAATAAATAAAAAGAAAAAAAGAGGTACAACAATCACAGTAATACATTGAACTTTTAAAGAGAAGAGAATAGGACTGAGATTGTCAAGGATGGGAAAGGGGCAAATGAGGGGGGAAAGGGAAGGATTGGTAACAGGAAAAAAATAAAAATTAATTAATTAATTAAAAAAGAAAGTTTGGATTAAGAAAAAAATGAATAAAATTAATATGTTTAAAAATAATAAAATTAGAAAAACAAAGTAGTCTTGCAATTATAAGGTTAATTTTTTTTGTTGTTTTTAAGAGTATTTTCATACAATAGTAATAACAAAATAGAAAACATACAGTAAAAAAATATTTTGTTTATAAGCACAATAGCTTATATAAGTTGTGGGAGAACATTTTGAAATTTTTAAGAAATTGTTACTAAAGGACTTAAAATAAGCCACCATTTCTTGCCTGGATGGTTACCCTAGTTTTACAGCTGATCTCTTTCCTTCTGACCCCACTCCTCTGCAATATGTTCTCACCAACAGCAGCCAGAGCAATCCTTTTACAACACAAGCTAGATTTTACAACACAAGTCCAAAGCCTGTCAATGTCATCCTTTCTCATTTAGAGTAAAGCTAGAGTCCATACTGAGCTCTATAAGGGCCCTGGTCGGGCCCCCTGCCCTGTGCTACCCTGTGCTTTCATCTCCGTTCACTCTGCCTCAGTCTTTTTGCTCTTCCTTGAACACACTAGGCAAATTTCCACTTTAGGATCTTGACACTTGTGGGTTCCCTCTGTTTGAAATGCCTGTCCCCAAAACACTGCTGACTTTCTCGGGTCTCTGTTCAAATGTCACATTATCAGTGAGGCCTTCCCTGATTACTTTCCTACATAGAATGCTTTTCTCTTCTTCCCTGGCACCCTCCATCCCACTTATTTGGCTACCTATTTCTTTATAGCACCATTGGCCAGCAGGTGTTCTATATGTTTATTGTTTACTTGCTTGTTGACAGTCTCCTCCCTTTTGATTGCAAACTCCATCAGGACAGTGACTTGATCTTTGTCCATTGCTGCATTCCCCATACCTAGGTGAGTTCATGGATGAGAAGAGGCAGTGATACTTTTCAAATGTTACTTCTCACCAAAATTATCCATATGCTTAATACAGATTATTTTCAACATTTCAAGAGGTTATTTCGTGAAAATTGGGGAATTAATTCTAAAGTGTATACAGAAGAAGAAAGACATAAGGTCTATTCGAAAGAAAAATAAGCATAGGAAATTTGCCTCTCCCCCCAGTGCATTGTTATATAACTATAATAACACACTATTTTATTAGTATAGTTTTAATTGCAAATAGAAAGGATTACAGAGCTCAGAGACAGATACTCGAATATTAGGAACTTGATACATAAGAGATGGAATATTTTAATCACTACAGAAAATAAGCTGTCCAATAAATGTTGCTAAAATGACTGGCTTCCCATTTGAAAATATAAGTAGAACCTTATTTCACACCAAACAGAAGAAAAATCATACTGGATCTAAGACCTAAATGTGAAAACAAACTTTAAAACTACTGGGATAAAATAAAAGACATATTTACAACTTTGGCACAGAGAAAGATTCCTTAGACAGGAACCTAGAAATACAAGTCACAAAGAAAAGACTGCTGGGGGAGGGAAAATGG
>NW_007792411.1:0-551 GCF_000696425.1 Galeopterus variegatus
AGCCAAACCGTATCCCTCACATCAAGCTAGGGGTAATGTCCCTGCCACAGACTGGCAGATCAATTTCACCCTCATGCCTCCTGTTAAACGTCAACAATATCTCCTAGTTATGGTGGATACCTTTTCTGGGTGGATAGAGGCCTTCCCCACTACTAACAAAAAGGCCACCACTATGGCTTCCATACTCCTCTCCCAAATTTTCCCAAGTTTTAAAATGCCCTCTTCCATACAAACAGACAATGGCCCAGAGTTCACTGCTCAAATAATACAAAATTTATCTCAAGCTCTCTCCCTCCCTTGACATCTACACTGTCCTTACTGGCCCCAGGCCTAAAAAAAAAAAGTTAAACACGCCAATAGGGCTCTAAAAAACATCCTTACTAAACTATCTCTGGAACTTCACCTTGACTGGACTCGCCTTTTACCCCTAGCCTTGTTCAAACTCAGGGTCCTCCCCCCAAAAACTTCAAACCTCTCCCCTTTTAAAATAATGTATGGGAGGTCCCCTTTACCTCCAGAAATCATCCCTAAACAAAAAACCATACCCTCCA
>NW_007792412.1:0-651 GCF_000696425.1 Galeopterus variegatus
AAAAAAAAAAAAAAAATC
Organism: Galeopterus variegatus; assembly: GCF_000696425.1. Classification (NCBI taxonomy): domain Eukaryota; kingdom Metazoa; phylum Chordata; class Mammalia; order Dermoptera; family Cynocephalidae; genus Galeopterus; species Galeopterus variegatus. The sequence goes on from NW_007792412.1 coordinate 19, forward strand.
ATGTGACATGGTTTAACATACGGAAGTCAATAAATGTGATACATCACATCAACAAACTCAAGGACAAAGACCATATGATTACCTCAACAGATGCTGAAAAAGCATTTGACAAAATTCAATAATCCTTCATGATAGACTCTCAACCAATTAGGTATAGAAGGAAAATATCTCAACACAATAAAAGCCATTTATGACAAGCCCACCACCAGTATCATTCTGAATGGGGAAAAATTGAAGGCCTTTCCCTTAAGAACAGGAACAAGACAAGGATGCCCACTCTCACCACTTCTATTTAACATAGTACTAGAGATACTAGCCAGAGCAATCAGGCAAGAGAAAGAAATAAAGGGAATCCAGATTGGAAAACACAAAGTCAAACTTTCCCTATTTGCAGATGACATGATAATATACATAGAAAAACCTAAAGACTCTATCAAAAAACCCCTAGCGCTAGTTAATAACTTCAATAATAAATGCCCCCAAATCAGTAACATTTATATATTCATATAATGAATTAACAGAAACAGAAATAAAGAAAGTAAGCCCATTTACAACTGTCACACAAAAAACAAGATACCTAAGGATCAATTTAACCAAGGAGGTGGAAAACCTCCACAATTAGAGCTACAAACC
>NW_007792413.1:0-1741 GCF_000696425.1 Galeopterus variegatus
GGTTCCGTAGGAGACCAGCCAAGTGCTCTCATCCAGCAGTGAACACTGCTTATGAATGGCTGCGCTCATTATTGACGAGACCAACCACTCTGGAATATTCAAGGTGGCTTTTTTAAATTTGATTGCTTCATAGTGTTTAGATATGTGCCTACTGCTAGGAAGCTGGGGAACACTGCTATTGCAAAAGCAGTGTAGCAGAGTGATTACGAGTTCTGGAGTCAGACTCCATGTTTGCTCTACCAGACTTAGGAAGTAGCAGGCCTTGGCCATGAGCTTACAGCTGCCAGCTTTAGTTTTCTCCTCTGTAAAATGAGTGAGATAAGATTCTCAACCTCATATGACATCATCATATGTTAGGTCACTAGCACCATGCCTGATACATGATGACTAAAAACCCAACATATGTTAACTTTTAGAAATAGTAACAGTAGGGCCGGCCTGGTGGTGCACTGGAGAGTGTGCCGCTTGGGAGCGTGGCGGCGCTCCCACCGAGGGTTCGGATCCCATGTGGAGACCGGTTCCCGCTCACTGGCTGAGCGTGGTGCGGGCGCAACACCGAGGGTTGCGATCCCGTTGCTGGTCCCCGGTACAGGCGTGACACTGAGGGTTGCGATCCCATTACCGGTCAGTAAAAAAAGACAAAAAAGGAAAAAAAAGAAAAAAGAAATAGTAACAGTAGTAAAAATGGCTGTGTGAGTAGTGTTAGTAGCTACATTTCTATGGTGTATAACTGGACCAAGAAATCTTAATGCAAAGGGGCATGGGAATGGCAGCATGGAAGCCCTCTCGTGGAGAAAACACTCCTTAATCTACCTGTAGAAAGCAGGAAGAGAAGACCAGGTGATTTCAAAGGACAGCTCAGGGGTTGCTACCTACCAAGTCAGTGGCTTAATTTCTGTCCTCGACTGATGACAACTTTGGGTACAGTAAAGACATTGTGAGAAGGAACGGTGAGTGAATCTCACCACCCACCTATACTCCCAGAGATGGCCTCACAGGAGGTAACAGCCACGGCAGACCAGATGTGGGTGGTGGCTCCGTGAGAGGGATGCGAAGAAGGACAGTGTGATGAATGGGGCACAGGAGCATCAGACAATCCACACACCCCAACAGGATCCACAGGGGTCATGGTGGGGACAGTTGTGAATGCAATCTGCAAGGAAGAGAGCAGGACCATGGAATGACTCCAGAGCAAGACCAGACGGTTTAGCATCTGGGCATAAAACCAGATGAATATCACTTGAACAACTTTTTTTAAATGCCTGAAAATTAAAAGATATTTGGTGGAACACAAATATTTGAAAGACAATCATAGAGATGAAAAGCGAGGCTTAATCCATGGCCAAAAACTCAGGGCTGATGGCTTTCAGCTTCTACTTTTTACTAAAATTCTGTTCAGCAGATCTGCCACAAATGTACTTGCTTATGAAACGACATGCGGAATCGAGTTAATATTAAGAGACTTCTGATACCCACGCACCTTTAGAGAACAAAGGGAGAGCGGGTGCAGCTTGTACTAGTGTTGTTTTAAAGCCTGCTTGTTATAAATTTATATTTTTCTATAAGGCTTTTTTTTTCAGGTTGATGTTCTGTTCGTTCTTCTCTGCCTCTGATGGAGCAGCCAAGCTTCCCGTCTGTACTTGTGGAAACACTCAGTCATCTGATTACTGGTGTGTCTTGATGACACTTCATTATGTCTGAGGGAGGAAAGATTCAGGCTAGAAATATTCCTTTTCTCTCA
>NW_007792414.1:0-1740 GCF_000696425.1 Galeopterus variegatus
TTTACCTCTTGAAGATTACCCTTTCCCATATTATACCACAAATTTCTATCATATATCAGGCATTAAACTAAGCTAAGTACCTTCACACGTAAATCATATGAATCCTGTTTATGGAATATTATCGGGTGGTATATCACTCTTTTTTCCTCACTCAACCTCTTGGAAATAGCCCACATACAGGTCATATATATCTTATTGCTTTGCCTTTACTAAGAGATATTGTATTAATTATATACTGCTGCATAACAAATTGCCCCCAAACTTATTGGCTTCAAACAATAACATTTAGGATAAAGAAAGCACTATATTATGTATATACAATGGAATACTACTCAGCCTTTAAAAAAAGGAAATCCTGTCATTTACAACAACATAGATAAACCTGGAGGACGTTATTTTAAATGTCATAAGCCAGGCACAGAGAGACAAATACTGCATGATTTCACTTATACATGGAATATAAAAAAGTTGAACTCACATAGAAACAGAAATTAAAACGGCGGTTACCAGAGGCTGGAGGGTGAGAGAATTGGGGAGATGTTGGTCAAAGGAGAAATAAGATCAAGAGATCTATTGCACATCACAGTGAGTATAGTTAATAACAATATACCATATACTTGAAAATTGCTAAAATAGTAGATTTGTTTTATTACTACAAAACGGTAAGTATATGAAGTAATGCATATTGTTAAACATCTTAATTTAGCCATTCCATAATGTATACATATATCAAAACATCATCCCTGTATCACAAACATATACGATCTTTACCTGTCAATTAGAAAATTAAAACAAAAACAAAAAGCACAACAGCATTTATTATTTTACAGTTTCTGTGGGTCAGGAATCTGCATGTGGTTTAGCTGGGTCCACTCACAGGCTACAATTAACGTGTCAGCCAGGGCTGCAGTTACCACAAGGCTCGACTGGGGAAGGATCCCCTTGTGAGCTCACTCTCATGACTGTTGGTGGGATTCACTTCCTCATGGGCTATTGGACTGAGAGCCTTGGCTCTTCATGGGCTGCTGGCTGGAGACTGTCCTCAGTCTCTTGCCTCAGAGTCTCTTTCTAGGGCAGCTCAGAACAAGGCAGCTTGCTTCATCAGAGCAGCAAATCAGAAAAGCCAGAGAGGGAAAGGGTGAGCAAGACAGAAGTCACAGTCTTCTATTACCTGATCTTGGAAGTGACTATGGTATACAGAATTCTAAGACATTCCTCTAGTGTACATGTCCTGTATAATCCCAGGACTACCAATATTGGTGGGGAATCATTCCCATGAGTCTGTTCCATTATATGGCCAAAAGGATTTTGCAAATTTGACTAAGGTCTCAAATCAGTTGACCTAAAGATAGGGAGATTATCCAGGTGGAAATGACTTTATCACATAAGCCCTTTAGAAAACTACCTACCACATATGTATTTAATGAGTCTGAGTCTCAAGGTCAGAAACGATGGAAGTCATAGGTTCAAAACATGAGAAGGATTTGACCCTCTATTGCTGACTTACAGATGGAGGGTGCCACGTGGCAAATACTGCAGATGGTCCCTAGCAGCTGAGAGCATCACCCAGATGAGAGCCAGCAAGGAAATAGGAACCTCAGTCCTGAAACCACAAGGAACTGAGTTCTGCCAACAACAGGAATAAACTTGGCTCTACAAAGAAATAAGTATTTGAGGTGATAAATATGTTAATTGGCTTGATTTGATCATTCCACAATGTATACATGTATCAAAACATCA
>NW_007792415.1:0-1740 GCF_000696425.1 Galeopterus variegatus
CTGCTGGCAGCTGCTCAGTTTTCTTTGGATTTTGCCTGTAGCAGATCAGTTTCTGAGTTTCCCTTTGGATGCCTAGGTATTAGATGTGTGTGTGCTGAATAAAGACTACCCTTTCTTCAACCAAGGCTCCAAGGACCTTTTTGCCAGTTTCCTAGCTCGTAGACCTGCATGTGAAGGGTTTGTGAACGGGCTAGAGGGGTCTGTGAGCTCCAGACCCAGCCCTAGCTCTACATATAGGAACTTTGCATTTCTCATGGAACACTCCAGCAGCACTTATGTGACCATCCTGGGAATGGACAGGATGGTTACAATTGGGGAGGGACCACAAAACCAAGACACCAGCCTGAACCTAGGGATCTGGGGTACTCTCTTATTCCTTGTAATGTTCTACAAGCAGGGTAAAGCGGCCCAGGGTAGGAAGCTCCAGATGCCTGAGGGGGAGAATAGGGATTTCTGCCACTGACCTGAGTGGAGGCCCAGTGACTCAGAAAAGCTGAAGTCAGACCTCCAAAGGCATCAGGTGTGGAGCAGAGAAGAAAACCAAAGTTCGCAGTGGTTTCCAAGGCTGCTACTAATACTAACATTGAAGGGAACTGCTGATCAGTTATTTCAAGGATGGTCTTCCCCTCCATCCGCAGAGAGAATGGATCCCTTATTTTCCCTGAGAGAATGGCAAGCCCTCAGAGTCACTCTCTGGTACAAGATCTGGAAACCCAGGCGGACTCCTCCCTTTCCCCACACAGGGGAGGGGCGATACTCTGGGTCCATCTCAGTCTCCTCCCCTCCTTGAGGGAGGCCAGCAGGAGAGAGCAACCGTAGACCAGTGAGGCATCCCCTCGTACCTGCGCGCTGCAGAGCCTCCTTCCCGTTCTTCACGTATCTCCGGAGAGACTCCATGCACTCCCCCTCCAGGTACGCCCTGACGCTCTCCGTATATCCCTCCGCCTCCCACTTGCGCTTCTCGACCTGGGCCACTGCGTCCCCAGCGATCCAGGAGCGCTGGTCCTCGTCCAGGGCGATGTAATCGGCGCCGTCGTAGGCTTCCCGCCAGTACCCGCGGAGGAAGCGCCCGTCCGGCCCCACGTCGCAGCCAATTATCCACTGGAGGGTGTGAGACCCTGGCCCCGACCCCGGGGTCAGCCCCGTCCATGTAGCCCCGCCCTGAGGTCAGCCCTTGATGACTGGCGGCGATTGGCCAGACCAGTTTACACGTAAACTTAAAACAAAATTGGTGAGCCGGACTGGTGGTGCACTGGAGAGTGCGCCGCTTGGGAGTGCGGCGGCGCTCCCGCCAAGGGTTCGGATCCCATGTGGAGACCGGTTCCCGCTCACTGGCTGAGCGCGGTGCAGGCGCGACACCGAGGGTTGCGATCCCGTTGCCGGTCAGTAAAAAAAAAGACAAAAAGGAAAAAAAAAATTGGAGCCAATCCCAGCGGGCTTTTCCCCAGTAAAGGGCACGTTCTGGGTGACCTCTGTCCGTTCCGGGGGAACGGGAAGGACCTGCGACCTGGGCCCGGGACCACTCACCGGCCTCGCTCTGGTTGTAGTAGCTGAGCACGTTGTTCAGGCTCACTCGGAAAGTCTGTGCGGTGTCCTTGCAGATCTGCGTCTCGCGGTCCCAGTACTCCGGCCCCTCCTGCTCCACCCACGGCGTCTGCGGTTCCGCCCTCGGACTCGCGGCGTCGCCGTCGAACCGCGTGAACTGCGTGTCGTCCACGTAGCCGATGGAGATGAAGCGGG
>NW_007792416.1:0-1740 GCF_000696425.1 Galeopterus variegatus
GCGGCCGCAACACGGGGGGTTGCGATCCCGTTGCCGGACACGAAAAAAAAAAAAAAAGACAAAAAAAAAAAATTAGCATCTTTTCTTGGGGCCAGGGTATATATTTTGTGGGGTATTTATATCCTGGGTAGAGGAGCAAAGGTATCTTTGAAGGTCCTTTTCTCCTAATTTAGTACTCCTTTTTTCGTTTTTTAACCATGACAAAATAATTTTAGCATCCTGCCATTCATGTCCCCCTTCTTCATACTGCTAAAGTATAATTTTCAAAGAGTTGAAAGCATGACTGCCATTGTAAATATAAAATGAACATGGATCAAAACTTTTATTCAAATTGTTCATTAGTGAAGGAACCAGTAAGATGTTAAGACTAGTTCAAAGGAGAATTTGAACAGATACGTAAGCATAGATTGAAATATTAGTAAAGAATGCTGATATGAATTTGTTAACAGATGCAGAACTGATCACTATTCTGCAGTGATATCTCTGTGGACCAAAGTTTTTTTTGCATTGCTTTGGACAAGAATCATTTGCATAATTACCCATTTTCTACAAGTTACATTTTAAAGTGTTCAGTGATTTCCGGTATATTCACAGTATACCCATAAACATCGTCACACTTTCCAAAACATTTTATCACCCCAATATGAGGGTACTTCAAAAAGTTCGTGGCTTTTTGAAGTACTTGCACATATAACACATTCAATCATGAATTCCAGATGAATGATAAATATTCATAAATTTTGCTGAATCTAACCTCATTTTGTCCTCCTTGGTCTAACAGTCTAGAATCTATTCTCATACACGATCCCCAGCTTTTCCCCAATGCATAGTGGCAAGATTTTCCAGCTCCCTTGGTGTATAATCTATTTCTACCCCTTCCCTGGCCAACCTTACAGTTCTCCTTCTGGGTTCTGTGGGGAGGTGATGCTTGTTAAGGTCCTGAAGTCAATGCGGTACCATGGGGGTAAGTGTTGAGGAGGATAGCCATCCACATGGGAGACCAAGGCCCCGGTGAAGCCTTGAAAGGTCTTCATGTAAGTGGAGGCTACTTTCTCACACGGCGGGGAGGGGCTGCTTCTGCAGGCAACGGAGCTTGAGGTTTGAGAGTTCAGCTTTGTCTGTGTCTGTCCAGATGTTCCCATCACAAGACTATGGCCCTATTCCTTCCCAATCAGTGTCCTAATCTTCCCAAGGAACTTGCTGAGGTTGAGTCCTTAACCTTTGTAACAATTCTGTAATTGCATAATTACATTTAGGATGTGGAGATGAACGTTGTCTGTCCTGTGGCTACACCACATAGGGATTCTTTGAGTTTTACCATATCTGTACCTTGAGATGGGAATTTAATACTTTGTTGTTTTGTTTGTAAACTTTTCAGGGGTTAGAAACAGCCCTCTCACTCTACAATCTTTGTAATTATCACTGTTACCATAGCAATCAAGTACCACAGCAGCAAGAACTCCCAAAGCCTTGTCCTCCAGCTGTCCCTCATGCCATCACCAGTGCTAATCTGAGTAATCCGGTGGCTGCTGTGTGCTACGGATGACCAGCATCCCTTTCGTTTCCTATGCAGGCGCAAATACGGGAACGACCCAGCCAGAATCCCATATTGAGGATCCATGTTTCCTGGGGTCACTCCTGGTATCAGTCAGGGTCCTGGAGAAACAGAATCTATCTCAGCACGGTTGAGGAGATGTGCTGCTGAACAGTTGTGGGCAGGATTAGGGTAGCAACTGTATT
>NW_007792417.1:0-1740 GCF_000696425.1 Galeopterus variegatus
AATGGGAGGAAGGCCCTGAAGGTACTGCAGAGATCTTGGAGGCTGAGTCTTCCATTACAGGCCCAAAGACCTAGGGAGACAGAATGGTCTTGGGGAACAGGCCTGAGGCACCCTCCATGGGCTTGCTGCCCAGGGCCACCTCTGGAAGCTGCTCCCAACAGTGCTTTGGTTCCTCCAGCTGTGGCTAAATTGGCCCCAGGTATGGCTGGACCCACAGCTTTGGAAAATATAAGCCAGAAGCCTTGGCAGCATGCACTTGGTGTTAGGTCTGCAGGCTCACACAATGGCTAGAGCTGTGGAGGTTTGGGATCCTCCCCAATGATTTTAAAGGATGTACGAAAAAGCCTCCGGACCCAGGAAGAGATCTGTCACAGGGGTGGATTCACCACATAGAGTCTTCGCTAGAGTGATGCCAGAAGGGAATGTGGGGTCAGAGTTGCAGCAGAAAAACCCCACCTAGCTCGTGCCAAGTGGAGCTGTGAGAGCAGGACCACCACGGAGACCCCAGACTTGTAGAGCTACTAGTGTGCAACGCCAGCCTGCAAGAGCTAAAGCATGGCGGAAGACCAGGAAAGCCACAGGAGCAGAGCAGCCCAAGGACGTGGGGTCACAACCCCCATACCAGCCTGCAGAGGACGTCAAACATGGAGCCAAGGTACATAATTCACCAGCTTTGAGATTTAACGTCTGCCCTGCTGGGTTCTGGACTTGCTTAGGACCTCCTACTCCTTCCTTTTGGCCTATTTCTCCATTTTTGAATGGGAATATGTACCCTATGTTTGTCCCACCGTTGTATCTTGGAAGTAGATAACTTGTTTTGATTTCACAGATGGGACTTTGGACTTTTGAGTTAAGTTAACAAGTTAAGACTTTGGGGCTATGGGGATGATATGAAAAAGACACAGGTTTGTGGGGGACAAGAGTGGAATGCTGTGGATTGATGTTCCCCCAGAACTTAGTCCCCACTGTGATAGTGCAAAGAGGGTGGGGAATCCTAGTATGGTAATTGAAAGGTGGGGCCTTGAAGAGGTGATTGGGTTGCAGGACTGTGCAGTAGTGAATGGATTAATGATGGTGGTCAGAGGCCTGGTTCTGAGGGCTTTAAAAGGAGAGCACGTGAGAGTCTCTCTCTCTCTCTGTTCTGCCATTCTGCCATGTGAGACCCCTGCACTGTGTGAAGCCATCACCAAAGAAGACCCTCACCAGGTGTGTTCCCTGGGCTTTGGACTTCCCAGACTCTGAAACAGTAAGCAAAAAATTTTGTTTTCTTATAAATCACCTAGTTCTAGGTATGTTTGTTATAAGCAACAGAAATGGACTAATACAATGGATAAAAGCACTTAACATAGTATCTGGCATAGAGTTGGTAGATGACAAATGTTGATTTCTATCCCCTTCTCTAGGGGACATTAAAATACAGCAAAACATAACCCAACCTTCTTGCTTCCTGGCTCTCTCTATTAAGTCCCTCTTGGAAGGAGACACATCTATAAGAACGTGAACAATCTGATTTTGCCAAGGGTCCTCCTCTCCAGGCCTTCATGTGGTTCCTCGGCCTCCACGGTCGCAGACATCTCAGCCCAGAACGAGTTTTCCTTGTTTTCAGAGGACAAGGCAGGAGCCCTGACCACAGGGCCCCTTGTGGCTGAGCCTGGCTTCTGGGCCATCAAGGTGCTCCCCTTCAGATAACATCGTGCTCTCCTCCTCTGTCCCCTTGTGGACTCAGTCCTCAGGAAGAAT
>NW_007792418.1:0-536 GCF_000696425.1 Galeopterus variegatus
TAGGCTGGCTGGTTAGCTCACTTGGTTACAGCACAGCCTTGTAACACCAGGTCAAGGTTTCGGTTCTCTGTACTGGTCAGCCGCCAAAAAAAAAAAAAAGAATTATATGTTCCAGTGAAACATGTGAGAAAATAGTTAGCAATTTTCATGATCTTATTTCATTCATAAAAACCTGGATGTTAATCCTCATCAAAGTAAGGCCTTGTTCCTATTACACATTCCAACAGGTTTCGTTTCTCATTCCTGAATGTGGGATACTATCAAAAGAACTGAAAAACCTAGTCATGGATATTGGACCCTATTACTTTGTGAAGAATTTACCACTTCATGAATTAATTACACACGAATTCATCAGCACCTTTGTAAAGAAAGGTAAGAAAACCTGTAATGTCATTGAGCAGGGCAAGAGGGGGAACGGCAGGAGGCCGCGTCCCAGTGCTCAGCTTGGCTCTTGTTTTAAACAGGGCCTGTGTGAGGCCGAGCCCGTGGCGCACTCGGGAGAGTGCGGTGCTGGGAGTGCAGCAGCGCTCCCGCCG
>NW_007792418.1:1536-1740 GCF_000696425.1 Galeopterus variegatus
GCGATGCGCTCACTGGCTGAGCGCGGTGCGGCCGGTCACAAAAAGGACAAAATAAATAAATAAATAAATAAATAAACAGGGCCTGTGGGAATAGCCTGCGTGGTCAGGGCCACACACGCATCACTCCCCCGTCCCTCGGTGTTCTCCTCTTTCCCGTGCCCTCATTAGGCAGGGGTTTCTGGTCACACTTGTCCATAAGTGTTG
>NW_007792419.1:0-1740 GCF_000696425.1 Galeopterus variegatus
AATACAAGTGAGACTTCTGAGTAAACAAAATAGTTCAATAAATAAAATAACCCATTAGGGGATTTCTTCTTTTAAACTTGTGGCATGAGGCTAATTTTCTACTAATAAGTCTTTGTAGTTTTAAGTTAGAAAAACTGAATTTCCTTAATTAACTATTTATAATGTTCTTTTTTTCTCTTGCATTTTAATTTTATCATTAATAACTTACAACAGACATTCTCTTTAATTTTAATCAGAATCAACTATTCTCTACTGGATTTCTGATTCTGACAATGAACAATGAACTAGGTTATATTACAGGGAATCGAGAGGAAAGAATTTAAAAATATGAAAATTACAGAAAAGAAAAGATATAAATGTAAATTTGGAATTATTAGTCATAAGGAGAAATTCTAGTGGTTTCCTACTTTATGGAAATTTTAATATGCATTAACACTTGCTATAGACTGAATGTGTCCCCCCAAAACTCATGCTGAAATCCTAACCCCCACTGTTATGGTATTAGGAGATTAGGCTCTTTGGGAGGTGATTAGGTCATGAGGGTGGATCCCTCAGAAATGTAATTAGTGCCCTTATAAGAAAGATGCTACAGAGCTTCCATGTGCCTTCTTCCATGTGAGTACACAGTGAGATGATATCTATAAACCAGGAAGTGAGCCCTCACCCACTTCCCAGCCTCCAGAACTGTGAGAAATAAATTTCTGTTATTCATAAACCATCCAGTAAATAATATTCTTTTATAGTGGCCCAAGCAGACTAAGAAAGCACTTTTACTTGTGTAATGTTAACTTTGAGCCTCAGCATTTGTCTAAGTACATTATATATGTTAAGTCATCCAGTTCTCATACCCACCCCGAGAGCCAAGTTTACAAGGTTATCTGCATTTTACAAATAAGAAGACAGAGGCAAGTTTACACAGTCAATAGTTGATAAGAATGGGATTAGGGTTTACATTTTTTGGCTCTAAAATCTCCTTTTAGTCATTCATCCATTCTGCCTCTCATTAGCAAGAAAAGGCATTAAGGTTATCTTACAAAATAAAAGAAAAGAAGCCAGTGTAGTCTGGGGAAATTGTACATGTCTGCCAGAACTTGTAGGGAGAGACACAAGGAATAAAAGTTGGCAGAGATGTGCAATTGTTTGAAATCTTATAGACAGTGGGAGCTCTGGAACAAGAACAGGAAGATGCTGGCTCATCTTGTGTTCTGTGCTCAGGCTCCTCAGTTATGAGGCGTCCTCTGGGAGGTGAGTCTTAGAATGGACCTATCTCTTAGTCTGTTTTGTGCTGCTATAAGAGAGTACACACTTTTAAAACAAACCCACTTCTGTGATAATGACTTTAATCCATTCGTGAGGGCAAAGCCCTCATGAGCCAATCACCTCTTAAAAGTTCCACCTCCTAACATTGTTGCACTGGGGATTAAGTTTCTAACACAAGAACTTTGGGGGACACACTTAGCAACATATAAAAGAGAATACACTTCCACATTCCTGTCCTTGAAGGGGGGGCACTAGAAGGGCCATGAGACAGGAAAACCATTTTACCTCCTCTGCTGTTCTTCACTCTCCTAGGAGGTGGGCCTTGGAGCGGGCCTGAAACAGGGAATCCACAAGAAAATCAGTGGAAACCACTAGTCTTATTTATTAGAAGTAATTCTCAGAGTAGAAGTGTGAGATACGGTGTGCTTACACTTTGCCAGTTGTTGCACTGCTATGCCTCACTCTTAAATAATAAATAGT
>NW_007792420.1:0-1740 GCF_000696425.1 Galeopterus variegatus
AAAAAAAAAAAAAAAGATTCAAACTCAGGTTTCATACTGTGGAGGTGCTGGCTTCAACCCCCAGCACCCATGAGCATTTCAATCTCCATTTTCAAATATTCACCAACCAAAATGAGGGTTTGTAATAAAGGCCCAGGACATCATGACAGGAAAGTCGGTCAATTTAGATGGCTCTTTTGGCCGCATATTTCAAACAAAAGAGGAAATACCTATCAATGACTCCATTATATGAACAATCATTTTTAAACACATAAACTTAGACTTTTAGGACTTTTTTTTTCTTTTAGGAGCTTATGTATTTCATGCATAATATTTCACAGAATATTGCTGCCTATTGTTTTATTTATAGAGTGACATTTTCTTGTTTCTTTGTGCTTTAAAAACAGTGAGTACTGATTTCTAAAAATACAATCAAATAAAAACCACATACCCTTCCTCCATAAACGTATAAAAACCAGAGCTATGCAGTGAAAAGTCAGAAAACACAGGTTTTTAATAATCAAAAGTAGAATATGTATAGAAAAATAAAATATTGGCAGACCTCTGAACTTGGAAACATGATCCTGCAAAGTACTGCAGAATTTTATTTATTTTCTTAGGTTTCTTTTTTCTTTTTATTGAAATGCAATTGATTATACATATTTGAGGAGTACAGAGTTAAATATCAATACTTGTGTACAATACGTGATGATCAAATCAGGATAATTAGTATATTCATCAGTACAAAATATCATTTAGAAGACTCCAAGGGCAAAAACGAAACATGAAATGCTGATTCTAAAAATCCTTGACAAAATACCAGTCTATAAATTAATATTTATCACATTTTCAATGTACCTGACACAACAGCTTCTTATATGCTGGTGTTTATGAATACAAATTTGCTGGCACTGTGGACATATATTACTTTTTCAGAAAATAACAAGGTAGGCAGATGCTTTCCTATTTGTGATTACTAGAGCTAGAAATTTACCAAGAGTGGACAGCAACACTTATGACAAATAAAATAGAAATCAATGGACCACATACATCTCCATTGTACACTGATTCAATTAATTATAATGAGAACACAGACAATGACTCCCTTACCATTTAAGACAATTTAGAAGACATCTGTGATGTGCTTTTTGTCTTATTCACTCTTAGATTAGTGTGGAAGAAATAAATAAGAGGTGGATGGATGGTGAGCTAGGGCTTAATGGTTAATTTAATAGAATGAAACATGTTTTCATTTGGTGAGGTATGCAGAGAACACAAGATCATGTCCAGTGTCCCTGAACAAAGTATCCATAGTATCATAGTGTCACACAGCACATAGTGTCAAATTTCAAGTATCATTTTTATGCCACAATTGTTGCTTAATATGTTTTTTACTTGAGTTTATAAATCCCCCACCCCAAAAAATGAACAAACTGTAGACTGACTTTATTTCTTGGAACAGATTTTGGGGACATCTTTAGACTATTTTATGGTTGAGTCATCCTTTTGTCCAACATACCCTGATTGTGCCAGATAGTATGTACTTAAACTTATGATTTAATAGAACAAACAAGTGCAAGTTCCATAGCACTGACATAAAGATTAGATAAGTGCCATAATGGACTTCATAAGTGTATGAATTCATGCACCTGCCTCTGCACTCTCTAGCACCCTATAGCAGGGCAAGGCTAAAGTCTGTCCCATAATGGGTGGTAATAATATTTATGATGACAATGGTGGTGATGATTATGATAATATCAG
>NW_007792421.1:0-1740 GCF_000696425.1 Galeopterus variegatus
AACTCAGATTCTTGTGCACCATTCCCAGAGTTTAATTTAGGAAGTCTGGGGTGGGACATGATATTTTTAATTCTCTAACAAGTTCCTGGGTAACATTAATGCTGTTGGTGCAGATACCACACTCCAAAAACCACTGACACAGGGAAATTCCCAATTGGTTCAGTTTAGTTGTACCTAGAACAGAGGGTGAGATACATGCTCCGCTTCCCAACACGAGGTGTACAAGTCTCCACTTTCCTACAGGGCCCTGACTTGTTGAGGTATCCACCTTCTTCCTCCAGCCACGTTTTGGGGACCAGCACCATGTCTGGCTCCAGAGACTTGATCTTACAGGGTCTGAGCCACAGGTAGTAGTCCCTTTCCTCTTGCCAGTGATTGATTTAGACAGACATACAATAAAATTCTAGCTAATGAAATGTGAGAAGTTTTTCCTCATTTTTAAAAGAAGAAATATGAGAGCTGCCATCTCTTTCTGAGCATTAGGTTTAGATGTGATGCCTGGCACTGTTGCAGCCATCTTGTGACTATGAGGGCAACAACCTGAAGGTGGTGCTGGCATGCGAGAGATGACAGTGAAAGAAAGTGGAAAGGACCTGACTCATGATAATGGCATTGCACTGTTGAATTAGCCAAACCCGGAGTCTCTCTATATCTGGTCTTATGTATGACAATATTTTCCTACTTTTTAAATCCACTCTGAATTTTTGTTATTTATAGCAAAAGCATCTTAACGGATACAGACAGCATGTGTGCAAAGATCTTGGTGTCCTTGAATCAAAAGGCTATTCAGGGTGTCCAGACCTATGTTATCTAATGTGGTAACCACTAGCCACATGTGGTTATTAAAACTTAAGTTTTTAATTAAAATTAAAACTTTGTTTCCTCTTTTGCACCAGCCACATTGCAAGTCCCTCTTTTGCGCCAGCCACATTGCAAGTGTTCAATAGCCACGTGTGGCTAAGGATTATCAGTTAAGCAGCACATTATAAAACATTTGTAGAATAGACTATAGAACGTTTCTTTTTTTTTTTTTTTTTTTTTTTTTATTTTTGTCCTTTTTGATACCGGCCGCACCGCGCTCAGCCAGTGAGTACTGTGAGCGCACCGGTCATCCCTATATAGGATCCAAACCCACGGCGGGAGCGCTGCTGTGCTCCCAGCACCACACTCTCCCGAGTGCGCCACGGGCTCGGCCCAGACTATAGAACATTTCTGTCATAAGTTTTATTATATAAGAGGATCTTGTGATGAGGTTAGATTAGTTCTCAACCTTTATTTAGACAGTTTTTTTCTAACCACCCCCATGAAATTTTAATCCCATAGATTTTCTGCGTATTCCATTTCTGTTCCTTATACATTAAAAATAAGATTTTTTTCATCCACTTCCATTCCCTCTAGAACCAATTTTCACCTCCTTGGTGGTGATATTATTCTTTGTTGCAAACGCATGGGTTAATATGGTCATACCTCCAGGCAGAGATTTTAGGTCACCATAAGAATTTGGATTTTATTAAAACCTTGTTGGGAAGCAACCAAAGGATTTTAAGGAGAGGGACTTGTATGGTCTCTTTTATGTCTTTAGAAAATCACTCGGCTGTTCTATGGAGCATAGCTTGCAGGGAGGCAGGTGCAGGGAGAACAGTTAGGAAACCCTCAACTGTCCTGGAAGAGAGGCTGGCGGTGTATCCTAGGGTGCTGGTGGTGTATATGCAGACTGATGGAGAAATACGAGGTGTGCTT
>NW_007792422.1:0-361 GCF_000696425.1 Galeopterus variegatus
TTACAAACTATTCCAAAAGATTGAAAAAGAGGCAAATCTCCCGAACTCATTCTATGAACCAAACATCATCCTGATACCAAAACCAGGTAAAGATGTAACTATGAAAGAAAACTACAGGCTGATATCCTTGATGAATATAGATGCAAAAATCCTCACTAAAATACTAACAACCAGAATACAGCAACACATACAGAAAATTATTCACCACGATCAAGTGGGATTCATCCCAGGGATGCAAGGTTGGTTCATCATATGCAAATCAATAAATGTGATACACCATATTAATAAAATCAAACACAAGGACCATATGATCATCTCTATTGATGCTGAAAAAGCATTTGATAAAATTCAACACTCATTC
>NW_007792422.1:1289-1740 GCF_000696425.1 Galeopterus variegatus
AGCACTCATTCATGACAAAGACCCTCTATAAGTTAACTATAGATGGAAAGTATCTCAACATAATTAAAGCCATATATGACAAACCCACTGCCAATATCATCCTGAATGGGGAAAAGCTGAAAGCTTTTCCTTTAAGAACAGGAACCAGACAAGGATGCCCACTCTCACCACTCCTATTCAACATAGTATTGTAAGTACTAGCCAGAGCAATCAGAGAAGAGAAGGAAATAAAGGGCATCCAGATTGGAAAAGAAGAATTCAAGCTGTCTCTGTTTGCAGATGACATGATCCTATATATTGAACAGCCTAAAGCCTCTGCCAAGACCTCTTGGAGTTGATAAATGACTTCAGCGCAGTAGCAGGATACAAAATCAACACACAAAAATCAGTAGCATTTCTTTTCTCCAATAGTGAACATGCAGAAAAAGAAATCAAGAAAGCCTTCCAATTT
>NW_007792423.1:0-1740 GCF_000696425.1 Galeopterus variegatus
AACCCTCGGTGTTGCTCCCGTGCCTCGCTCAGCCAGTGAGCGGGAACCGGTCTGTATGTGGGATCCGAACCCTCGGGCGGGAGCGCCGCCGCGCTTCCCAAGCGGCGCACTGTAGCATAGCAGTGCGCCACCGGGCCGGCCCGATACAAACTTTAAATACCTCAGCCTCAACCTCCGTACGCTTAATCCCATTTCCAAATCCATCCCTGTGGTGGACAGACCCTGAGGTGACCCCAATGATCTCCCACCCCCTGGTGTCCACACCACTTTTGGATGATTAATTCCCTTGAGTGTGGCGGGACTCGTGACTTGCTTCCAACAAGTATGGCAAAGGTAATGGGTTGCCACTCCCTTAATCAGACTCCATCATAGCAGAGTAAGGTAAGAGTCTCCTTGTTGGCTTGCAGCTGTGTTAAGAAAGCCTCTTTACAAGGAACTGGGGTAGCCGAGGGCCATCTCCAGCTGACAGACTGAAAAACTCTGGGCCCTTCAGTCATTCACAGCCAAAAGGAGATGAATTACACCAACAACCTGACGGAGCTCGGAAGCAGCTATTTCCCCAGTTGAGCCTCTGATGAGACTGCAGCTCGGGATAACATATGGATTGTAGCCTGGGGAAACCCTGAAACAGAGAACCTAAATAAGCTCTTCCCAGACTTCTGACCTATGGCAGTTGTAAAATAATAAATGTATTGCTTTAAACTTCTAAGTTTGGGGTAATTTGTCATGCAGCAGTAGAAAACTAACACATTCCTCCACTTCGTCTTCCATCAACCTCAGCCCCTTTCTTCATTTCCATCTCTAACCCTATTATTGTCTCTGCTCCCCTAATCATCCCTACATTTTATTCATTTTCCCCCTAACTATAATTCCATCACCCTCACAACACAGTGTGGCAATTTAGGCCTGGATTCCAAATACAGCTCCCCCATTTTCTGATTGTTTGACTTAGGGAAATTTTCTTCCCTCTCAGCCTCAGTCTTCTCATCCATAGGATCAGAGAGTAATAACAAGTACCACAAGGAAGTCCTTAAGGTTGAGTGATATATCTATAAAGTGTTTTGCAAAGGACTTATAATAGGCGCATAATAAACATTATTGCTTTTCTTATTGAGAAAGTAAAAAGCAGCCCTGTACTCATGTCTGAGCACAAACTACAACAAGAACATTGTCCAAATTACAAAAGTGTCCAAACACTCCCCTCTCCAGACTAACGTGAGGGACTGCTGCTGCTTTACCAGTGACGACATTAGCCCAACTCAGTTCTTCTTGCCCTAGATTGAGTTCATTAAGGTACATGTATCAGTCATGGTTCTCCAGAGAAACAGAACCAGTAGAGTAGATGGATGGATAAATAGATACAGGTATCACATCTTATGCCTATACCCATCATCTTTCTATCTATCTGTCCGTCTAAAGCTATAGACAGAGATTTATTTTAAGGAATTTGCTCATATGATTGTGGAGGCTGGCACATATGGTAGGACAGCAAGCAGACAATTCAGGCATGATTTCCACATCACCGTCTTGAGGCAAAATTCCTTCTTCTTTGGGAAACCTCTCATCAGGCCTTCAACTGATTGGATGCAGCCCAACCAAGCAATCTCCTTTATTTAATGTTGACTGATAGCAAATATTATTGACATCTACAAAATACCTTCAGAGCAACATATAGACTGGTGTTTTTTTTTTTTTTTAAAAGATGACCGGTAAGGGGATCTTAACCCTTGACTTGGTGTT
>NW_007792424.1:0-392 GCF_000696425.1 Galeopterus variegatus
AAATTCTATCCTTCTTAGGCCTAGCGGGATACTTTAGAGCATGGATCCCAAATTACTCTCTATTGGCCCGCCCACTATATGCCCTTGCAAAAGGAGACCCAAACGAACCCCTATCATCTTCACCAGATAAGCCATTCCAAAAACTCCGCCAGGCTCTGGTCGTGGCCCCTGCTTTACACCTGCCTGACCTCACTAAGTCCTTCTCCCTTTACGTACATGAAAGGGACGGACAAGCCCTGGGTGTGTTAGGACAAACAAATGGCCCCTCCTTCGCCCCAGTAGCATACCTGTCCAAACAACTAGATCCCACTGTCCGGGGCTGGGTTCCCTGCCTTCGTGCCCTGGCTGCTAGGCATCTACTACAGAAAGAGGCTCACAAATTAACATTTGGT
>NW_007792424.1:1392-1739 GCF_000696425.1 Galeopterus variegatus
CCTAGAAAATCCTGATATTACCTTTCTCCCATGCTTGCCCCTAAATCCTGCTACCCTTCTCCCTATTCCCTATCTGCCCAACACCCCAATTCATAACTGTTTAGAAGCCCTCCAAAATTTCATTCCTTGTCACTCCTCCATCTCCGAGGGCCCTCTGCCTGAGGCTGATTTCATTCAGAATTGGGTATAAACATTATGCAGGCTATGCTGTGGTTTCTTTAAACTCAATTGTAGAAGCCCAGCCATTACCATCTGGTACCACTAACCAGCAGGCTGAATTCATTGTGGCCACTCGGGCCTGTACACTTGCAGAAGGTAAATCCCTTACCCTATACACAGATTCCAAA
>NW_007792425.1:0-1739 GCF_000696425.1 Galeopterus variegatus
TTTTTTTTTTTTTTTTTTTTTTTAAACGAAGGAGGATTTAAAACTCAAGGAATTGGTATATAATGCAGAAGAATTGGAGAATATGTAGTTTGTAGGAATAGAGTGTTATCAGGTAGGCTTGCCGGGAGAATTAAGATTATGAGGCAGTGTTGCATTTTCAGAAACCCCTGTAGGAAAAAATTGTCTCTCAAAATTTTGAGAGTTATTAAAAATTTTTTCTTTGGTACATTTATTTCTTTAAATTAATTTTTCTGCCTGATTCAGAATACAGGAAAGCTGTTGATTTTTGTATATATAGCTTATATCTAGCCATCGTACTATACTTTTTTCTAATGAATTTTTCCATTTGGTTCTCTTGAATTTTCTAGGGAGACATTTGCAGATGATGATTTTGATTATTTTCTCTTGCTATTTATGCCTGTATTTCTATTTCTTGTTCTGATGTGCATTTCTTTGAAAAATTAGAGTACTGCTCATATAAGAAGTGTCTGGAAATTAATGGAAATATTAGTATCTGTAAGTGACTGGGTTGTTTATAAGAATCTAGTAAAATAATCTTAGAATATAATAGTATGTTACAGGGAGTTATTTAAAATATTCTTTGTTTTTTTGTTTTGTTTTTTTAGGTATTATATGTATTAGGCCTTTGTGTTTATTTCTTGCTCCTCCTACCATTCACTTTTAAAAATGGAAAGAGTCAGTGTTGTCATCAATTGTTCTAGTTCTTTTGTTTTTTAAGAAAGATTTCCAAATATGTTCTAGATGAGATGTATATTTTTTAAAACTAGAGAGACTTCTGGGTAACCTTGTTAATTGTGTATCATGTTTATGCAGATATGGAATGTCTCAAATGGTGAACTGCTTCATTTGTGTGCTCCGATTTCAGTAGAAGAAGGAGCTGCTACTCATGGAGGCTGGGTGACTGACCTTTGCTTTTCTCCAGATAGCAAAATGCTTGTCTCTGCTGGTGGATATCTTAAGGTAAGAGTTCCTCAAGGACTGTGAAAGAAAACAGTGTATATCATACTTTCCAAGCTATTTTCATTTCTTGTTTCTCAGTTGGGCTTCCTACAACCTATAGAGTAAAAGGACAGTTACTGTGTTCCCTGTTTTGCAGTGATGAGCCTAAGGTCTACTAAGATCTTGGGGAAGCTTTGGTGACAGTGTTAGGGATGTTCTCAATCCAGTGCTCTCATACTGCTCCATATAAAACTTCAGTGATCAGAGTGACTAGTACATGGGGTGTTTAATTTTATTTTCCATGTTACTCATTTTTTATTATTTTGGTTGAAATGCTTTAAAAAGCATATTTGTGAAATTGTTTTCCTTCTGTAATAATAATAGGGGAAGAATATTGCTTTATAGTTTACAAAATGCTTCACTTCTGTCATCTCATTAGTCAGCTTTATGAGGCTTAACTTTTATTTATCCTTGGTTTACAAATGAGGAAATTGACTTTCATGGATATTGTGACTTTTCTAAAATTACATAACTTATAAGTAGAAGAGCCAAGACTCAAACCGAGTTCTTCTTTCTACTTGATTTTCTCTAGCAAGTTGGCTCATGCAAACTTACTAGTGACTATTGAGGCCAAGGCTTGAGTGTGTTGTGGTGCTTCGGGGTCATTTTTTGGTGCTTGCATCTGTCTATCCACTCAGTAAGACTGTGATATGTGCCTCCTGTGGGCTAGGATACTGCTGTGTGGTACAATGTTTAAGGCTTGGTTCCTGCCTTTTGGC
>NW_007792426.1:0-1739 GCF_000696425.1 Galeopterus variegatus
GTTTTGGTTATTATAGCTTTGTAGTACAGTTTAAAGTCAGGTAGTGTTATGCCTCCAGCTTAATTTTTTTTTGCTCAGAATTGTTTTGGCTATGCATGGCCTTTTGTTATCCCATATAAATATCTGGATATATTTTTCCATTTCTGAGAAAAATGTCATTGGAATTTTGATGGGGATTGCATTGAATTTGTAGATCACTTTGGGTAGTATGGACATTTTCACAATGTTGATTCTTCCAATCCAAGAGCATGGGAGATCTTTCCATCTTCTTGTGTCCTCTCTAATTTCTCTCAGCAGTGGTTTGTGGTTCTCATTATAGAGATTTTTTACATCCTTGGTTAACTCAATTCCTAAGTATTTTATTTTGGGGGTAGTAGCTATTGTAAATAGGAAGCTTTCTTGATTTCTCTTTCTGCATGTTCCCTATTGCAGAATAGAAATGCTACTGATTTTTTTGTATTGATTTTGTATCCTGCTACTTTGCTGGAACCATTTATCAACTCCAACAGTTTTTTTGTAGAGGCTTTAGGCTGTTCAATATATAGGATCATGTCATCTGCAAACAGGGACAGTTTGATTTCATCTTTCCAATCTGGATGCAATTTATTTCCTTCTTTTCACTGATTGCTCTGGCTAGTACTTCCAACACTATATTGAATAGGAGTGGTGAGAGTGGGCATCCTTGACTAGTTCCTGTTCTTAAAGGGAAAGCTTTCAGCTTTTCCCCATTCAGGATGATATTGGCGGTGGGTTTATCATATATGGCTTTAATTATGTTGAGATACTTTCCGTCTATACCTAACTTATAGAGGGTCTTTATCATGAATGAGTGTTGAATTTTATCAAATGCTTTTTCAATATCTATAGAGAGGATCATATGGTCCTTGTGTTTTATTTTATTGATATGGCATATCACATTTATTGATTTGCATATGTTAAACCAACCCTGCATCCCTGGGATGAATCCCACTTGATCATGATGTATAATTTTGCATATGTGTTGCTGTATTCTGTTAGCTATTATTTTATTGAGGATTTTTTCATCAATATTCATCAAGGATATTGGCCTGTAGTTTTCTTTTTTAGTTGTATCTTTACCTGGTTTTGGTATCAGGGTGATGTTTGCTTCATAGAATGAGTTTGGGAAAATTGTCTCTGTTTCAATCTTTTGGAATAGTTTGTAGAGAATTGGTGTCAATTCCTCTTTGAATATTTGGTAAAATTCTGCTTGAATCCATCTGGTCCTGGGCTTTTCTTTGTTGGGAACCTTCCGATAACAGCTTCAATCTCTTTTATTGTTATTGGTCTGTTTAGATTTTCTACATCTTCTTGGCTCAGTTTTGGTAGCTTGGGTGTGTCCAGAAATTTATCCTTTTCCTCCAGATTTTCAAATTTGTTGGCATATAGTTGTTTATACTAGTTTCGAATGATTCCTTGTATTTCAGATGTATCAGTTGTAATATTGCCTTTTTCATTTCTAATTTTTGTTATTTGGTTCTTCTCTCTTATTTTTTTAGTTAGCCATGCTAATGGTTTGTCAATTTTATTTATCTTTTCAACAAAACAACTTTTTGCTTCATCCATCTTTTGTATTGTTTTTGAGTTTCAATTTCATTAAGTTCTACTCTGATCTTAATGATTTCTTTCCATCTGCTAACTTTGTGTTTGGATTGTTCTCGTTTTCCTAGTTCTTTAAGGTGAAGTGTTAGGTTTTTCACTTACCATCTTTCCATTCTTCT
>NW_007792427.1:0-1739 GCF_000696425.1 Galeopterus variegatus
TCATTTATTCATTCATATACTTTTCTACACATGTGTTATTCTGAGAAATAAGGAAAAACATACTGCTGGAGAGAAGCAAGTAGGGTATTTGAACTCAGTTCTAGGTTCAAATGTCTGCTCTGCCGCGGTTAACTCTGGGACCTTGGACGTGGTATCTAGACTACTCTCACTTAATCCATGTACAACACAGAACTATTGTTGTGTTATAATTTTTATGACAGTTAAATGAAATACTGGATGAAATAAACTATCACAGTGGACAGCACTTATGAAAATTAGTTCCCATTTCTTTTCTGCAAGCAGCACCATTGGGTTTAAGTTCTGGAGAGTAGGGCAGAGAAAAGCAAACAGATCTTCTGCTCTGAGGGTACACACAGTCTAAAAGACAGAATAAGCTACATGTATGTGGTTTGCATGTGTGTACGAATGTGTGCAAAGCTGTATGTTCTATGATGAGGTAAATATAAAAGGCCACAGAATTTTTTGAGAGGGAGAGAATTAGAAGCTAAACAAAAACATAATTTGGCTCAGTTATTTAATTTAAAATTCCAAGAGTCATCTTAGATTCTCCCTTCTTTGTTATTGTTTCTCCATCTCGTGTCTAATGAGTCCATGACTTCTGTTGAGCATCCCAAAGAAGTGCTCTGCTCTGATTACATATTTCCCCCATCAGGAGTCTCTCTCTTCACATTGATATTGCTCAGTGTCTAAAATCTTGACTCCTTTAATCTATTCTGCATATATGGATAGAGATCTGTTATTATTACCTTGCATTAAAAAATAAATAATAAAATATCTATCTATTAAGAAAGAGTTAGGAGGTAAACAGTGAAAAAAAAAGGTCTACAAATATATCCCTGTACAAATAAGATGTTATAGTCAATTGAATTAGGGATCACAGTGAGTTATATGACCTGGTGTCAGTAATTGCATTAAGCAACCATATTATTTCAGTAATAAAATAAACCCATTGAAACAGATTATTTTCTAAGGTAATTATTTAACTAATTTAAAAGTGGCAGTAGGATGAATGTTCTAATCTTTGCATTTTATTATCTCACTGTATTCAGCCAGAAAGATGCTGTTCTTGGCAATTGCTTTTTTTTTTTACATTTATAGAGAAGTCTCACTTATTTTTTCAGAGTTTTAATATGTATAACTTCTTTCAGTATACAAAGATCTCATTCTAAAGGGCTACCATCAAAATTTCTTCTTCTCTTTGGCCTTCTCTAGATGCCTAATTTATACCAGGTCACTTGTTTTATCTCCCAGAACACCTGGTGAATAGCATTCATGGCTCTCATTGAAGGTGTAATCCTTTGCAGCATGCCTGTGAGTTCACTGGGGCAGGATCTGCATCTGTCTTGCTTGTTCCTGGATCTGCTGCAGCAAGCTCAGTGCATGGCCCACCATTAGTGCTCAAAAAAGTATCCATTCGATAGATACTGAAATGAACTCACACACATGTGGCTCTTAGTTGCATTTTGCAGTTGAGGTCAATGTGTCCCATTGAAGTTATTCATAAATCAAGTTCACTCCTTTAGTACATGACAGGTGCTATTTTTAAACACATCCCATAATTGGCCCAGCAAAATCATGACTTTCTATATCCCTGGGCATGTTAGTCAACTTGCCCAGAGTTCAGTCTTTTGATACAGAGGGCAAATCACTGAAAATAGATTCAGAATGGCTAACTCACTCTTTTTTGAAACAAACCTTCAATATATTTTTACTGCTCT
>NW_007792428.1:0-1739 GCF_000696425.1 Galeopterus variegatus
TGGGTTTCGGGTGCTTGTTTTTTAAGTTATAACTAAAAGCCTCTCAAAGCCAGGAAGATCTATTAGTATAAAGGAATGCAATGATCTAAATCTTGGATGAATTTTATAGGTTTATGCACAAGTGTTACTATTTTATATTCATATCAAATATTTTCAGATTATTATTAACCTGCTTGAATAGACTATCAACACAAGAACCAACAATAAGGAGAAATTTTGTTAAACCCAACTCAAAAGTACATGCTATCCTAATACTAAGGCTTAATGTTGGTGCTTTTAAAGGACACTTTCAAATGTGCCAAATGAAAGGGTTTAACTTTACTCGGAACTTGGTCTCGGTATAAATCATGCTTTTTAGATGCAGTTTCGTGAAATGATTTTATGTCCGAATCCAAAAGACACACTGATCTGAGGTCCCATTGTGCTCAGAAGGAAGGAAAATCTCGCTGAACCCAGGAGCTCTTTCTTTCATTTTCTGCCCTCATTTGCAATGTTTCTATGGCTCAGACTCAGTGAGCTATGAACCCGTGGACCAGGGCTTCTGTGGCAGTCACACACATCAAGGGTAAGTGACAGATAATAAAAATATAAATGTTGAAAAGGAACAACCTTGCAAAAATGATGACAGATCCTCTTACTTTGTTTGGGAGATGAAGTCCTAACAGGTGCTGGGGCTTAGGTCACAATTATTAATAGAATGGAAATTCTAATGAGAATAGCAGAGTGACGCTGGGAGCTAAGAACTAAGACTTGGTTACGGGGGTCTGTGTGATCTCAGATGGCATCTGCACAGGGCCTTTCCTGATTCCCCAGCTGTACTTTCCTCTCGTACTTCATTTATACTTCAGGCAACCATTTACTCTGCTTCACATAATATCTGTGTATTTGGCCTGACTACTCCATTGAATCTATCCATGTATTTACTTATCTCCTATCTCGTGTAAGACCGTATTTAAGTTGGAGGTGCGTGGTAAACCCCTTGAGGACAGGGGAGGAGTGCTACTCATATTGGTTTGTGATAGTCCAGGGCCTTCTACGTAGTAGGTGCTTGGTACAGAATGGCAGAAGAGGACTTGGCTTCTGACAGGTTTGATTTCCTGCTCTGCCACTCCCAGGACGTGGCCTGAGGCAAGAAATTTAACCCCTCTAAATTTCAGATTTCTCATTTTTTTTTTGTTGTTGTTAAGTGAAATCATGCATTTTTAAAGCCCCGTACCTAGCACATGGTATGGTTACTACTGTCTACTATTTAATAATTGCCTACTTATTATAATTATAATCACTAAGTCAGATTGTTTGATGGCTGATGAGATCTGAATTCTCTAAGGAATATCTATAATGTGGTTGCAACACAGGCAATTTTCTTGGTGTCCTTGATTGCTAGAAACAAGGGCATTCTCAGTTTGAGCCTTAGGTTCCTTGTGCAACTTCAGATAGAACCCACTTTTCTTCTATCACCCCCAACTCTTCCTCAGAAAATATGAACCACAGAATGATTAAGAATGTGAGCTCTGAGAAGATTTTAGGTTGTCCTGGGACTTTAACAGGCCCTGGACTGCAAAGCTCATATTCAGTTTTTAATTTGGATTTCACACAATCTTGTGAGGTAGGGAGGTATTATTTCCCCATCTTTCCAAGAGGGAAAAATGAGGCTCAAGAGTGTGAAGTAATTTCTGTAAGACAACATAGCTCACCTGTGGAAAGGCTGAGATTTGAACTCAGGTTGGTCTCACATCAAG
>NW_007792429.1:0-1739 GCF_000696425.1 Galeopterus variegatus
ATGATCTTTTTAATATTTTGTTGGATCAGGTTTTCTAGTATTTTGTTCAGGATTTTTACATTTATGTCCATTAGCAGTAGTAAATAGTATGAGGGTAATGCTGTCCTTCTGGAATGAGTTTGGAAGTATTCCCTTTTCTTCTATTTTTTGAAAGAGTTAAAAAAGAATTGGTTTTCATCATTAAATGTTTGGTAGGATTCAAATATGAAGCCATCTGGTCCTTGGATTTTCTTTGTTGGGAGTCATTTTATTACTGCTTTATTCTCATTACTTGTCATTGTTCTGTTAAGGTTTACTGATTCCTCATGATTCAACCTTGGTAAGTTGTATTTATCCAGGAGTTTATCTATTTCTTCTGGGTTTTCCAGTTTGTTAGAATATTGTTGTTCATGATAGTCTCTTATGATCTCTTGCATTTCTGTGACATCACTTGTAATGTCTCCTTTCTTCCTGATTTTATTTTAGTCTTCTCTCTTTTTTTTCTTCATCACTCTAACTGAAGGTTTATCAATTTTATTTTTTCAAAAAACCAACTCTTTGCTTCATCAATCTTGTGTGCTCTTTTTAAATCTCTAATTCATTTATTTCTTCTCTGATCTTTGTTATTTCTCACCTTCCACTAATTTTGGATTGGTTTGTTGTTGTTAGTCTAGTTCCTTGAAGTGTAATGTTAGGGTATTTATTTGAAATCATTCCAGTTTTTCGATGTAAGCATTTTGGCAATAAACTTTTCTCTTAGGACTGCTTTAGCTGTAATCCATTGGTTTGGTATGTTGTGTTTTCATTTGTCTCCAGGAATATTTTAGTTTTCTTTTAATTTCTTCTTTGACTCATTTGCTATTTAGGAGCATGTTGTTTAACTTCCATGTTTTTGCACAGTTTCCAATGCCCTTTCTATTACTAACTCCTATTTTTATTTGATTGTGGTCCAACAAGATACTTGTTATGATTTTAAGTTTTTAAAAAAATTTTTAGACTTGTTTTGTGGCCTAATATATAGTGTATTCTAGAAAATTCTTCATATACTGCTGAGGAGAATGTGTATTCTGCAGTTGTTGAATGAAATGTTCTATAAATGCCCATTAGGTCCAATTGATCTACAGTGGACACTAGCTCTTATGTTCCTTGGTTTATTGTCTGTCTGGATAATCTGTCTGTTTCTGAGAGTGGGATATTTAAGTCCTCAACTATTGTTTTGTTGGAATCTATTTGTCCCATTAGGTCTAGTATTATTTGCTTTACATATTTGGGTGCCCCAGTGTTGGGTGCATATATATTTAGAATTGTTATGTTTTCTTGGAGAACAAATCCTTTTATCATTTAGTAGTGACATTTCTCTCCTTTTTTTACTTTCCTTGGCTTCATGTCTATTTTGTCTGATATAAGTATAGCTACTCCTGCTCTCTTTTGATTCCCATTTGCATGAAAAAGATCTTTTTTGTCAGTCCCTTCACTTTCTGTCTATGTGTGTCCTTATAGGTGAAGTGAGTTTTATTGTAGGCAGCATATTTTTGGTTCTTGTTTTATAATTCATTCAGCTACTCTGTGTCTTTTAATTGGGGGATTTAGCCCATTAATATTTAGAGTTATGATTGATATATAGTGACTCGTTTCTTCCATTTTACTACTTTTTTTCTTGTTGATTTGTAGATTCCATTTTCCTATTTTCTCATTTTACTATATTTCTTTGTGATTAAGTGGTTGTTGCTAGTTGTATATTTTGAATTCTCACTATGTTA
>NW_007792430.1:0-1739 GCF_000696425.1 Galeopterus variegatus
CAGTACCTGGCCCACTGTAATTGCTCAGAAAATGGATTGAATGAGTAGATTTAGTTAGAAAAGGGGGGGAAATGGGTAGTATATAAAATAAAACTTGTAACTTGGTATTTTTCAACATTTTATACATTTTTCAAGATTTTAAGCATGTTCTATGAGTAAATAATGTGGAAAGAAAAAAGGAAATATGTGACAAGATGGAATTGAATATGATCTCACTGAGACCTGGTGCCCAGTGTAACAATTCTACTAGATCATGTCCTTTTGAGTATTACCAACATGTTACAATGACTCACTGTCAGCTCCCCTAACTGAGATCATGTGTGTCTTCTTTTTAATTTTATTCTGATAATGCTGTGATCTCCACTTAATTTTGCTGATTTATCCACCAGCAGCTAAATACAAAAGATTCCAATTTAGAAATAACTTCCAAAGAAGGAAAGAGAGAGTTTCTAGCAATTTGTCCCTGGAGACTGTGTTTCCACAGAAAAATATACGAATTATTTACAAAACCTCTCTTGCTTGTCAGTGAGAAAGTAGGGGTTTGGGACAAGAAGCAATGGTTCACAAAGCAAGAGTTAAAGTGGGAGATGGTTGACTGAGCTAGAAATGATGGCCTTGCTGCATCATTTCCTGCAAGAATGAATTTGTAGAAGAAACATACAGGATTTGCTTCTGTGTTGAATATTTCCCCATGGGTAATGTGAAGTTCTATAAAAAAAAAAAAAAAAAAAGCAACAGTCATTTGAAGACTAAAGCAAACCAAACAAAAAAAAAATTCGTAGGAATTGGCGTTCTGGACCTTCCGAGTCTGCCCATCCCATCCAAATTTCTTTTCTTCATTTATTCTCTACAATCCACGTTTCACTAATGCCATTTCTTTTCATGTGGTTCTGTGCTATCTTGTTAAACCATGTCACAGTTCCTTGAGAAAGAGACTCCTGTTTACACATCTTTATATCACAAACAATGACTGGTGGTTTTCTCAATTCAGTACTGATGGAACTAATTTACCATATGATGGTACCTCAAAAAGTTTGTGGAAAAATAGAATTAAAAGGTAATACAAATCTTTATGAACTTTGGAAAACAGTCATGGCACTTCCTACAGTGTCTAGGTAGAAATAAAAAACTTATAGAAAGCATTTTGTTTATTCTTACACTCAGTAAATTGATATCAGGCATCTGTTGTGTTCCAGGAACTGTTATAGGCACTGGAGATATAGTAGCAAACAAAACAGACAAAAAGCCCTGCTCTCATAGGGCTCACATTTTAGTTTTAAAACAAAAATAATAAACAAGAGAAATAAATAAACTACATAGTATGTTAGCTGGCCATAGAGTCATTGTAACAAAATAAACCAGAGAAGGGGATGGGATTGCACTTGGGCTGTAATTGTACCGAAGGTCTCTGTTTGCTTGCTTGCTTGTTTCAACTATGCAGATTTCTTTTATCACCAACCACATCAAGTACATGTACTTTATACACCATCCACATAAAATACATGTACATGTACTCCTAAAGTGCTAAAAGAGGTTAATGAAGGCTGTGAACCCAATGAATTATTGATACAGTCAAGAAAAGACAAATATCACTCACAATTTTTTGTGCTGTTAGTCTGTGTGTGTTTTGGTTCATGAGGAGATGCTACTTAAACCTCAGGTATAGTTCTTGGAGTGAAAAAATGTATAATTTGATCAATACAATTAATCACTTCTCATTTTTAATTAATTATACAAAA
>NW_007792431.1:0-427 GCF_000696425.1 Galeopterus variegatus
ATGTAAAATGGTGCAGCCATTATGGAAAACAGTATGGAAGTTCATCAAAAATTAAAATGGAGTTGCCATATGATCTAACAATCCTACTCCTGTGTACGTATCCAGAAGAATTCAAAGCAGGATCTAAAGAAGAAATTTCACACCCATGCTCATCCCAGCATTATTCACAATAGCCAAAAGGTGGATGCCACCCAGATGTCATGAACAAATGAAAGCACAAAGAATATGTGGTATATACATGCAATGGAATATTATATAGCCTTTAGAAAGAAGAAAATCTTTTAGATATATATAGATAGATGATAGATACAGCAATAGATAGATAGATAGATGATAGATAGATAGATAGATAGATAGATAGATAGATAGATAGATAGATAGATAGATAGACAGAAAGATAGATAAAAATCCTGTTTTATTCTCCAAT
>NW_007792431.1:1288-1739 GCF_000696425.1 Galeopterus variegatus
TCATGTACTGGCCAGCCACCAATAGATAGATAGATAGATAGATAGATAGATAGATAGATAGATAGATAGATAGATAGACAGACAGAAAGATAGATAAAAATCCTGTTTTATTCTCCAATAAGGATAAACCCTGAGGACATTACGCCAAGTGAAATAAGCCTGTTACAAAAGGACAAATACGCTGGGATTCCACTTACATGATGTATCTAAAGTAGTAAAATCATAGAACCAGAAAGTAGGAAGGTGGTTGTCAAGGGCTGGGGGAAGGAGAGAGGGGAAATTAATATCTAATGGGTATAGAGCTTCAGTTTTGCAAGATGAAAAGGCTCTAGAGACCTGTTGCACAGCATCATGAATGTACTTAATACTGAATCGTACACTCAGGAATGTTTAAAGTGATAAATTTAATGCTATGTGTTTTTTTAAATCACAATTAAAGGTTTATTTTCTG
>NW_007792432.1:0-1739 GCF_000696425.1 Galeopterus variegatus
TCAATAAAAAGGAACAAACTACTCATACGTGCTACCATATTAGAAACATTATACTATGTGAAAGAAGCCAGACAGAAAAGAGTACATATTGTACAATCCCATTTATATGAAATATGACTTATATCCCATTTACATGAAATATAATTTCATATAAATCCCATTTACATGAAATATAATTTCATATAAATCCCATTTATATGAAATATAACATATGAAATATATTGTATGATCCTATTTACCTTGAAAAGGTAAAACCAACAGAAAGAGGATCAGTGGTGCTGGGTCTGAGGGTGGGAGCAGGCTCATCTATAAACAGGTATTAGGGATCTTTTAAGGGTGATGGAAATTTCTAAAACCAGATTGTGGTGATGTTTGCATAACTGTATAAATTTACCAAAATTCACAAAACTGTACACTTAAAATGAACAAATTTTATGGTATGTAAGTTTACTAAAATTTATGAAACTCTACACTTAAAACAAATAAACTTTATGGTATGCAAATTATATCTCAATGTATTAGTCCATTTCTATTGCTTATAACAAAATACCTTGAACTGGGTGATTTATAAAGAAAACAAAAGAAAAAGAAACTGCTTACAGTTTCTGAGACTGGGAATTCCAAAGTCCAAAGAACATACCTGGTGGTGGCAACAGTGACCCAGTGGTCTCACATTGCAAGATGGTGGAAGCAGAGAGAGACTAACCTCTCATGTGCACTTCTTTTAAAGCCCTCAGAACCACGCCATGACCATCATTTTTAATCCATTCACGACGGCACTGGTCCTACAACCTAATCACCTCTTCAAGGCTCTACTTTTCAATTACCATAAAAGGATTTCCCACCTCAACTGTTACAGTGGGGATTCAAGCTTCAATGAGGTTGTGGGGGAGGGCATCCAATCCACAGTACTCAATAAAGCTGGGTTTTTTTAAACCAAAAAGAATGCAATGACAAATCCTAAAAGGCTTACAATAAACACAGATTACCATTTTTGGTAATATAGATGGCTCTATCCCAATTTATTTCATTTTTATTCAATGACCATACCAAAAACACCAATGTTCTCTCCTTTACTAGATGGTTTTAGTGTGGAAAATAACATCCAATCTTTCTGCAATTAAAATCCACACTTTCAATGAAAATGGTCCAATAACTTATCCATGTATAACTTAAAAACTTTCCACATGTCTTTGTAACAGACATGGGCTCCTCCAGCTTCAGCTTTATTGTGAAGATTTCCGATGAGGTTAAACATGCTCCTGTTCAGAGCTTTCATTCTTGAAAAAACCCTGGCTTCTCCCTCCAGAATGCTCTTCTACTTGGGTGGCTTTTAAAGCATGTTTGTTTATGCTGCTACTGGTCCATTATCCTTTGGGAACATAATGTTTTTTAGGGGGTCCTCAAGCCGAGAAACACAACAGCAGCCCTCGGACATCAGTCTCTCCAAATACATTCAAGTTTAAGTGTTTTGCCTCCTTCATCAGTACTTTTTCTGTGATCCTTCCTTTTCAACAAACTCTCCAGTGAGAGAGAGTGATAGCATGGGACAGAAGTTAAAATGATGCCATTTTTTGTATTCTGTTTTAGTCATTCAACTGAGACTTTTTCAGAAGGGCAATTTAAATTTTAATTAAAACTCAGGGCTCACAGGAGAGCTTGTAGATGGGATTCTACTCATGTAGAAAAATAAATAGATATAACACACAGCATGACCTAGTGTACTTCAAAAAAAAAAA
>NW_007792433.1:0-1739 GCF_000696425.1 Galeopterus variegatus
GGGAGCGCCGCCGCGCTTCCCAAGCAGCGCACCATCCAGTGCGCCACCGGGCCGGCCCAACGCTTCTTTCCTGCAGAAGGCTCTCTGCTGGTAGAAGCTCCTAAAAACACAGAGAGAACAATAGTCATCTTTGTTGGCATCATAATCAGCACTGCCCCTTCATTGTGTGTTATAATTCACCGAACATGTCAAATGGACTATTACATTCAATTCCTGTAACATGTATTCAGGGTGGGGACATTGAGGATCTGAGAAAGGATGTGACTTTTGTTGTGTGACACAGTCAGGAGGGGCTCGAGTAAGGGACAGATATGGCACTCTGCCTCCTAGTCCCACTAGACCAGTGACTCTCAGCTGGGGAGGGGAGGTGATTTGGCAGTGTCTGGAGAGAATTTCTGATTGTCACAACTTGTGATGGGCAGTTGCTACTGGCATTTATTGTGTAGAGACCAGAGATACTTTTAAACGTCCAGCAATGCACAGAATAGTTTCCACTACAAACAGTCACCCAACCCCAATTGTCAGTAGTGCTGAGATTGGGCAACCCTGAGCTTGACCCTTGTGGCTTCTTGACAGTGGTGTATGGAGCTGCATGGTGGCAGCTGCCTGTCTGGGCACAGGCAGAACTTTCAGATTAAGAGCGGGAAGGGAGCCAGCCTGCTCTTCCCAGTGGGCCATATGCCCTGGCTGAATTTAAAGGGCAGGAATAAAATAGACACACAAATGGCTTCTCCCTGCCGACATTATTTCTACACATGCCATCCAGAAGCCATCCCTCTGAGAAATGGGAATTTTATTAAAACAGAAGGACTGAACATGAGCTATTGCTGAGCTGATGAACAACTGCCCTTATTCTTAAAGTTACACGCCTTCCCTTCAATAGCAATTAAAAGAGAAACCAGAAAGAGAAAATACCAGTTTTTCGTCACATGGTATAAATCAGCTAGACAGGCCCTCATGGAGCTGAAATACATCTATCAGTGTCTCCCATTAAATCAATTAGCAAGCAGGAGGGAGGACAGACGCCCGCAACGTTCCTGGCAGCCTTCTCGAACAAAAGAGCCTGCCGTTCTTGAGTCTGAATCCTCCCCCTGTCCTTGTTTCTTTGGGCACAGAAACTGCTGGGAGTTAGGGGAAATGAATCTCTTTACAGGAGAAAAAAACAGAAGCCAGCTGTCTTTGATTCATTCGAAAGTCTCTGTGAATGGTAAATTGTTTTTAGGCCCATATTTGAATGCACGTCCCCTCTGTGGTTTGCCATAAAGACGGTGGGATTCCATCTTGCCAGAAATCAAGGAACTTGTGTGTTTATTTCCTGGCAACAAGAATGGTTTGCTTCACAAGGGAATGGTTTGCTTCAAAACCATCCACATTCTTTCTTCCAGGCCTCCTAATGACTGAGGTGTGGTTTAATAACAGGCCTTAACATCCACGTAGCAGCATACTGTTTACAAAACCGTTCAGGTTGATTCTCACAGTAATACAATAAAGTAGGTGGCACAGACGTGATTACTTTTCTATTTTGTAAATGATGAAATGAACTGAGGCTGTGCTTGTCCTCAACCCTCAAGGTATCAGTCGAGAAATTTAAAGTGCAATTGAGTTAGGAGTTTGGGAGAGAACAGTTCATTTCTTACATTCATGGCTCTGAATCAGAGGTTCTCAATGTTACTTGTGTGCCGGAAATAGTGAGGAGCTTTAAAAAAGGCTGATGCCTGGGTCCTACCCCCAGAGATTCT
>NW_007792434.1:0-1739 GCF_000696425.1 Galeopterus variegatus
GAGTCAGATATTTCTAGGCCTCTGCTTTTTAACATGTACTTTACAGCCTTGCAGGCTGTCTTGTCACTCTTTCCACACACGCCTCCCATGTTGCCCTATGAGGAAGAGACAAAGGGAACGAACAGGACAGAGAAGTGCAGGGACTCCCCCCTGTTATGGTACTCACCCTGACACGCAGGCGGATTACTTCACGGCGACTACCGTGGTTGCGGGGGCCACTCTGCTGGTTGATCACCATTTGTTGACCTTCTTTCAGGACCGAGCAGCTGGGGGCCTCACTCGCTCGCCTTTCACCCACGAGTTTTAAAAAAACTCCTCACACGAGGCACCACTCTGTCGGGTCTGCCACCTGCCAACCTGAAGAGCCCTCGCCTCGTTCCTTCGAAGAGCCCTCGCCTCATTCCTTTCGGTGGGCAAGCAAATGGCCTGGATTCCTCTTTCCCTTTGGAAGGAGATGGGGGAAGAGAGCCGTGAAGAGAGGTGAGCACACCGCCGGTCCCAAACAGCCCAGTTAAAGGACACTCAGATGCAGCGGGGGTTCTGTCGAAGCAGTTCCTTTTATTATCACACAAGCATTTGCTTTTAAAGACAAATGGGGAAGGGAGGTTTTAACATAATCCTATCAGCTTAAAGGTCAAGGACATGCATCCTGTCTCAATGCCTAGCTATTGCAATCACACAGTGTTCACGAGCGTGGAAGCATGTATTTGATCAATAAGGGCTAAGGCAAGGTTCCCTCAGACACTCCCACCCTACTTCCTCCCAGCGCCGTCTTAGGCTGCCACGTTAATACTCCCTTGCGGGCCAATAACGGCGCTGCTTGTAATGTCACTTAAGGTGGTGTTAGTTTTTAAGGCCTGACAATTTTCCAAAGAGTAAATAGTTCCAAATTTCTTCTATTGGAGAAGATGAAATCATTTGTATTAGTCTATTTCTGTTGCTTATGACAGAATACTTGAAACTTGGGTAATTTAAAAAGAAATAAAATTTATTTCTTACAATTTTGGAAGAGGGGAAGTCCATGGTCCAGAGCGTGCATCTGGTGAGAGCCTTCTTCTGGGTGGGAACTCGCTACAGGGTCCCATGACGATGCAGAGTGTCATATGGTGAGAGAATGACCTGAGCAAGAGAGCTAGCTAATCTTCTGACTTGCTCTCCTTGTGAAGCCTTCAGCTCCATACCCATGACAGCTCATTACTTCATGAATGGATTAATCAATTCACAAAGGCACAGCCCTCACAATCCAATCACTTCTCAAAAGGCCCCACCTTTCAAATATCGTAATTGGATTTCCCACCCTCTTAACACTGTTAAAATGAAGACCAAATTTCCAATACATGAACTTTTCAGGGACACACTTGACCCATAACAGCATCCTTCACAGAAAATCATATTTCAATTATGTAACTGTCATCAATTCAAACAAGCAATGTTTTAATTCAATTAATTGATGATTGTAATGTAATGCATATACATTACAAATTAACAATAGCATTATTCCAAAATCTGTGTTCTTATTTTTTGTAAATAATGTATTGGTAAAAATTCACAGAAAATTATACACCAAATTAGGCTTTTCCGAATAACCATCTGATTCCAGATGCCTTGATTAAAGAGCAGACTCCAAACTTCAAGCTTTCGATGCTTTTAAATAACCTTCGTGGCAATAGAAGTTATACAAATATAGGCAATGAGGGAAAACCACTTCTAAAAACTGCAATGTGCATTTACGTAAACAG
>NW_007792435.1:0-1739 GCF_000696425.1 Galeopterus variegatus
TCTCTGTTTGCAAATGACATGATCCTATACATAGAAAAACCTATAAACTCTACCAAAAAACTCCTAGAGCTGATAAATAAATTCAGTAAAGTTTCAGGATACAAAATCAATACATAAAAATCAGTAGTGTTTTTATACAACAGTGAACAAGCAGAAGAAAAAAATCAAGAAAGGAAGCCTATTTACAATAGTTACTAAAGAACAAAATACTTAGGAATAAACTTAACCAAGGAGGTGAAAGATCTCTACAATGAGAACTACAAAACACTGCTGAAAGAAAAGAGGATGCCAAAAGATGGAAAGACATTCCCACGTTCATGGATTGGAAGAAGTAACATTGTGAAAATGTCCATACTACCCAAGGCAATCTACAGATTCAATGCAGTCCCCATCAAAATACCAATAATATTCTTCACAGAAATAGAAAAAACAATGCTAAAATTCATATGGAACGACAAAAGACAATGAATAGCCAAAGCAATCCTGAGTAAAAAAAAGTAAAGCTGGAGACATTACACTACCTAACATCAAATTATACTACAAAGCTATAGTAACCAAAACAACATGGTACTGGCATAAAAACAGACACATGGACCAATGGAACAGAATAGAGAACCAAGAAATCAGCCCATGTGCTTACTGACAACTGGTCTTTGACAAAAGAACCCACAATATGCATTGGGGAAAGGGAGCCTCTTCAGCAAATGATGCTGGGAAAACTGGATATCCATATGTAGACGAATTAAACTAGACCCATATATCTCACCATATACCAAAATCAACTCAAAATGGATTAAAGCCTTAAATGTAAGACCTGAAACTATAGAAATCCCAGAAGAAAATATAGGGGAAATTCTTCAGGGTGTAGGGCTGGGTAAAGAGTTTATGAATAACACCTCCAAAGCACAGGTAACAAAAGGAAAAATAAACAAATGGGATTATATCAAACTAAAAAGCATCTGCCTAGCAAAGGAAACTATCTACAGAGTGAAAAGACAACCTATAGAATGGGAGAAAATATTTGCATATTATACATCCAACAAGGGATTTCCAGAATATACAAGGAACTTAAACAACAGTAAAATATCAAATAATCAGATTGAAAAATAGGCAAAAGAGCTGAATAGACATTTCTTAAAAGAAGTCATAAAAATGGCCAACAAGTATATGAAATCATGTTCCAAAAGAAGACATAAAAATGGCCAACAAGTATATGAAATCATGTTCAACATCATTAATCATCAGAGAAATGCAAATCAAAACCACATTGAGATACCATCTCACCCCAGTTAGACTGGCTATTATCAAAAAGATGGAATAACAAATGCTGGTGAGGATGTGGAGAAAGAGGAACACTCCTATACTCTTGC
Source organism: Galeopterus variegatus (assembly GCF_000696425.1). Lineage (NCBI taxonomy): Eukaryota > Metazoa > Chordata > Mammalia > Dermoptera > Cynocephalidae > Galeopterus > Galeopterus variegatus. Next base: position 1,371 of record NW_007792435.1, read on the forward strand.
TGGGACTGTAAAATGGTGCAGCCATTGTGGAAACAGTGGAGTTTCCTCAAACAGTTACGGACAGAACGGGGTATATACCCAAAGGGATGGAAATCATCATGTCAAAGGGATACCTGCACTCCCATGTTCATCAAAGTTGTATTTACAATAGCCAAGATATGAAATGAACCTGAATTTCCATTGATGTATGACTGGATAAGGAAAATGTGGTATATATACAGGATAGAATACTACTCAGCCATAAATAAGAATAAAAATCTGCCATTCGCAGCTACATGGATGAGCTTGTAGAAAATTAAGTAAACAAGCCTGGCACAGAAAGAGAAATACATGTCCTTACTCATAAGTGAGAGTGAAAGGAAGGAAGCA
>NW_007792436.1:0-1738 GCF_000696425.1 Galeopterus variegatus
TTTTTTTTTAAGGTAGCAAGGGTGAAAATGTAAAATTTAGGTTCCAATTGGCACCCCGTACAAGGTCGAAAAGCACTAATTTTCCTCAGTGTATTGCTTTAGACATATTTCCTTAAGTTTTAGAATCTAGTGTAATTGAAATACAGTCTGTTCTTTTGGGATTTCATCTTTGAATTGAGCATTGATTACAAAAATATTTCTAGTGATTTCCATTTTTGTTCGCTTCTCATTTTGTTGTATACAAGGAAAATGACTTATAAATTTTTATTCTATTTATTGTGGCTTTTTCTGTGGTCTAGTTTTGAGATTTTTTTTCTTTCGAAAACCTGCATGAACATTTGAAAAATGTGTGATCTTTGAAGTTAGGGTCCATTTATTAAATAAAGCCTAATTTTTTATATTATGGATTTAGTCAGTATTATTAACCTAGTTACAAATTTGACATGATCAAAATTACATTAGTCTTCAGATAAGTGAAAAAATATTTATTTACCTATCCTCCTTCTTTAATTCATTCAACAGTCATTGAATGAGCATCTACTATGATACTGTAGTAGCTGTGTGCTAGGGTTAAGGGTACATTAGCAGGTTAAATAAAACACCTTCTGGACCTCATTTTCTTCACATACTAAATAATAAGACATCCATTCGTAATCACACAAAAGAGTTATATTTATCAACATGATAATGCTTGCACAAGAAGATGTAACAGAGAAATCTGCTGAGTATTAGTTGTGGATGAAATATTTAAGCTAATGTCTGATATCTATTGGAGATGGAGATGGTGGGGATTGGTGAGTATTTTAGGTAGAGGTAACAATAGAAAAAATTTGTGGATTGTAAAAACTAAAAGAGAGATCTGTGTGAGCAGAATTAAAAAAAAAAAATAAATAACCTTGAAGGTAAATATTGCTAAATGGGATTGGAAAGGTACTTAGCAATTAGACTATGCAAAGTCTCTTTGGTTATTCATGTTAAAGATTTTGAATTTTATCATAAGAGAGATAGAAAACCACTTAAAGTCCTTAAGTAAGAAAGTGGTCTAATATTTTAATTTCAAAACAATTACTTTGGCTACAAAAATTTTTTTCAAGCATCATCCTCTCCTGTGTTTGAGTAAAAAATACAAATATTGTCCAAATGCAATTAGCAGTATCATCTAAAAATATCAAATATGAAAATAAATAAAAAAGTAAAATTATGAAAACCAGTTGGTAGTGTGGCATTGAAAAAGCACCACAAGCAGAAGTCAAGGAGATAAATAGCTTATACTAATGTAGTGGCTGGAAAGGTAAGAAAAGTGAATGAGGAAAAACTGTTCAGAAGGTAAATACAATACAGTTCAATGAACTGGATATTGGAGGATGAACATTGGAGTTTATCCAATAGAACATGGTAATCGAAGTCATAGATGTGGGTGAAATCACAGGCTAGAGTGTGAAGAAAAGCTCCAGGGCAGTAAATTTGAGAGAATTGAATATTCTGATGTCTTACAAGGACTAAGGGTAGAACTGGACAGATGGATAGTAGAACCATCAAGAGATGAGCCACGAAAGCTCAGGAAAAAAAACTTAGTCATAAAAACTATTTTAGGGTCAACTGTAGAAACTTGATTATGGACTAAGTATTAGATGATCTTAAGGAATTATACAGAGTGCTGTAATATTGTTTTAGTTAAGTATGAATTTGTGTATGTGTGAAAAATCATGCTGAAGTATTTAGGTATAAAATATTTTGG
>NW_007792437.1:0-1738 GCF_000696425.1 Galeopterus variegatus
GTTTAATTTTTTTTTCATACAAATACCTAGTTGTTCCTGCAACATTTATTGAAAGACTATCCTTTTTCTCATTGAATTGTGATGGTCCCTTTGTCAAAACTCTACATATCACATGAGTGGGTCTATTCCTGTAGCTATTCTATAACTTGACTTATATGTCTATCTTTACCCCAGTATCACAGTTTTGATTACTGTCGCTTTATAGCATGTCTTGAAAACAGGTAGTATAAATCCTCCAAGTTTGTTCTTCTTTAAAAGGTTTGGCCTATTCAAAATAGAAATGTTATGTTCTTTGCATTTCCATATACATCTTAGAATTAGCTTGTCAACTTATGAATATTTTTAAAAGCCCAATGGGATTTATATTGTGTTGAGTTTATTGCGTGAGTATATACAGATCAATTTGGTGAGGATGGGCATCTTAATATAAGTTTTCTGATTCAAGAACATGGTATACCTCTTTATATTTTCCTCACCTTTCTCTTGCTTTGTACCTTTCAGTGTAGGGGCCTTGCACATCTCTCATTAAAGTTATTACTCAATAATACATGGCTTCTGACATTATTATAAATGGTACTCAAATTTTTTCCTTTTTCTCATTATTGAATGCTGGTATTATTTATTGTTCTATTGCTAGTGTATATGCAACTAGTAACCTGTGACCTTGCTAAATTCACATATTAATTCTAGTAGGATTTTTTATGTAGACTTTTTTTTAGCAAATATGTCACTTTATTTTAAGGGTACAGCAGAGTTACAATTGTAGCCACAAGAAAAAAAGATATATAAGTAGACTATTATGTCTTCTACGAATAGTTTTATTTCTTCCAACATTATGCCTTTTATTTCATTTTCTGCTTCATTACTGGTTGAGACCTCCAGTATGATACTGAATAGAAGTAGTAAGAGCAAGAATCCTTGCATTGTTCTTGATCTCAGTGCAAAAGTGTTCAATCTTCTCATCTTATAAGTATGATGATGCCTGTAGGTTTTTCTTTTTTGGCAGCTGGCTGCTACAGGGATCCAAACCCTTGACCTTGGTGTTTATAATACCATGCTCTAAGCAACTGAGCTAACCAGCCAGCCTAAGAAGTTTTCTTTTATTGCTTGTTTGTTGTAAACTTTATCGTGAGAATGTTAAAATGTGTCAAATGATTTTTCTGTCTGTTGAGAGGATTATATTGTCTTTGTCAGGTGTATCAGGTATACTGCTTCAAAAAAATGAGTTGGAAAACCCTCCTTCCTCTTCTATTTTCTGAAAGAATTTGTGAAAGATTGGTATTACTTTTTCCTTAAATGTCAGATAAAATTCACCAGTGGAGTTTTCTGTGTGAGAAAGGATTATGAATTCAGTTTCTTTGATACAGGGCTATTCAGATTTCTTTCTTGAGTCAATTTTGGCAAAGTTGTGCTTGTCAGGAAATTTGTTTCATCTAAGTTATCAAATTCATTGGCATAAAGTTATTCATAACATTCCCTTATTAACCTTTCAGTTCCAAAGGATCTTTAGTGATACCCCAACTCCTTTCATTCCTGAAACTGGCAACCTGTTCTATTTTTTAAAAATTAATCTTGCTAGGAGTTTATTAATCTTAATTTTTTGAAAGAACCAACAGTTGGCCTCAGATTTTCTGTACTGTTTTCTATTTTATTAATTTTGCTCTGATCTTTATTATTTCTTTTTTTTTTTTTTTTCATGTCCGGCAACGGATCGCAACCCTCAGTGTCGCGCCCGTAC
>NW_007792438.1:0-375 GCF_000696425.1 Galeopterus variegatus
ACAACCTCAAAGGAAAATAATAAGACCAGAAAAAAGGAAAAAAGGATCTCCAAAACAAACATAAAGAAAGTTAACAAAATGGCAGTAACAAGTCCCTATATATCAATAATAACTCTAAATATAAGTGGATTAAATTCCTCCAATTAAACAGAGTGGCCGAATGGATTATAAAATAAGAACCAACAATATGCTGCCTAGAAGAAACTCACTTCACCTATAAAGACACACATCACTGAATGTGAAGGGATGGAAAAAGATATTTCATGCTAATGGAAACCAAAAAAGAGCAGGAGTAGCTATACTTATATCAGATGAAATAGACTTCAAGCCAAGGAAAGTAGAAAAAGATAAGGAAGGTCATTATATAATGATAAA
>NW_007792438.1:1375-1738 GCF_000696425.1 Galeopterus variegatus
TACAGTAGGCCATCATCAACCAACATCAGTTTTCTTTCTTTACTGCCATCTCAATGGCCACATGGTCCACGGTGCTTTTCCCCAACCATCCTCTCTCTTACCTTCTCAGATTCCCACAGTCTCTCAATTCAGCCCTTAGCTGTATTGTTTTCTGATGTCTGCCCTTTGTGGTAATTATTAGTATTGTCTACAATTTACTCCCCCTTCCCTGTAAGAAGATTATCCATCTCAACCTCATTAATGTTAGACTTGATCATGTGGCTTGTTTTGGCCAAGGAATGAGAAAAACTGTGACATACACCGTGTTCTTTTTAGAGACATTGTTTCTTCCAGCCCTTTCTTATCGCTTCTGCCACAAGAACA
>NW_007792439.1:0-1738 GCF_000696425.1 Galeopterus variegatus
CCCTGTGACTTCTCTGGACACAGGTTCTCCCGACCCTCGCCCGGAGATGCAGCAGGAGCGGGCAGAGGGCGAGCCCCTCACTCCCAGATCCTTCTCCGTCCGGGGCCCTGAAGCCCCCACCCCAGTCTGGAATCTCTGCTCATCTGGGACTCAAGAGAGACTTCCTGAGGGAACCCCGAGCCCAGCGACCTCACCGTGCCTCCTGGAGGGTCTCGGCTCCTGGTTTACAGTTACTGTCTCCAATACTAGTCCTGATACGTCTCCAGGGTTTCTACACCATGTCAGTGACCCGCCCAAAGCCCTGGACTCTTCATTCCTTGGCCACTTACTTCCTGCCTATGCCTTTAAATATGGCCATGCAGTGACCACAGCTCTGGTCACCTCTGGCCCAGCTGCTGCCTTCCCACGTCCTCCCCCAGTGCCCTTTCAGCAGCCCATGGGGAGACTGGCGTCTCACACAGGGACCTGCCACCCCTCCTGACTCGTGTGTTCTCGGGTCCCCGGTCCCTCCTCCAGTCACTCCTGTTAGCTCACGATGGCTCATGCTGCTTTGCCTGCTTCATGAACTACGTGCACCGTCTTGCATTTAGATTCACCCTCCTGGAAAAAACTGAGTCTCGAGTCCACCTGGCACTGCACCCTTGGCCAAGCGTGATGGAGGACAATGCGCTGGGAGTCTGGTCTCACACTGGAGCATGGCCCGAGCCTCAGCCAGCCCCAGGCACCCCCAGCTCCACGTCTCCCTGTCCCTCCTTCCTTCAGTCCTCCACATCCACCTTCGCATCCACACCCCATCCCGTTTTCTCGCTCCTCATTCTCTGCCGATGACTTTGCCGTTTCCTCAGGAAAGCAGAGATGGTCAGAAGAGAGCTTCCCAGCTCCCAGCACACTTCCACCCAGGTCTGACACCTCTGTCCTGCGACTGTGGATGGACTCCCCTGCTCCTGTGCATGTCGGCCTCTCCTCTGCTCAGGGTTGTCTCTCCAACAGTCGTCCTCTGGCTTCCTCCGTCTTTCTCTGTCCCTGTCTACTGGATCATTCTAGAAAGTCACGTGGTTAAGAGCTGAGAGCCAGGCTAAAACAGCAGCTCTGCCATCAAGACTGTGTCCTTGAAAAAGGTATTTGGTTTCTCTTTGCTTCATTTTTAAAGGAGAACTAAGAAGTGTGGCCATTTAATGGGTTTGTTACGAGGATTCAGTGAGATAATGCACTTGTTACTTTAGTTAAATGATGTCAAGGTCATAAACTCTGTGCTGTTTCTCCTTTAACCTCCTGCCCCCCGGCTTCTCTCCTCTACTATCCCCCATCACTGCGAGAGCCTCAGGAGGGCCCAGCCAGGGCCTCCACCACCTGCACCTCCACCTGCCTACACGGAGCCCCAGCTCCCCTTCCCTCCTCACCGTCCTCCTGGAGGGTGGCCCAGAGAGCGTGGCACCCTCCTCTGCCCTCCGCTACATCACCAGCATCTGGAACCAGGCCTGTCACGTAGTAGGCGCTCAGCCATATTTGCTAAATGAGTGAGTAAATGCATAACTGTGGATATGCCAAAACTCATCAAATGGTCCTACAGTGATCAAAATGAATATGAATTTAAAAATCACCACTATTAAAGGTAGGGCCAAATATTGACTAAAGGAGCACTTGATTGATTAGAGAGAAAGACAATTTTTATCATTTTGGTTGACAGAAATGGATTCAATCAAACACATTTATTTTTGTCTAGAAAGAAGACTTATAA
>NW_007792440.1:0-1738 GCF_000696425.1 Galeopterus variegatus
GATTCTTTAAGCAGAGAGGCAGGATACAATAGAGAATTAGAGGTGTTTACATCCTGGCTGTCACCTTACTAGCTGCATTACTTTGGATATGTTCCTTTCCTTTTCTATTTTCTTGTCTATAAAATGGGAATACGGTTCCTACTCCTTAGTGTTAAATGGCTAAATGTGCTAACAGGAAAAAGGTCAAACGTTTGTTGTCATTTTTATTAAAGCAGCAGGATATCACGTCTGCCTTTTGTAGCATCTCAACGAGGGGGATGTCAAATGTTTCAGGAAATAATCCAGACTGAACAATTGGACTGTTGAGGCGGCCCTATGAATATTCTGCTCGAATTAACAATATTTATGGAATGTTGCAGAGCCCTCAAGCCCTACCATTTATTTTTAACACTTGAGGAAGAATCCAGATCCAGTATCTCACTCGGTAGATTCAGAACACCTTCCTGACTCACCTCCTGCTCACCATCCCCAAGGCATCAGCTACATCTACCGACATCACTTTGGGCAAATGCCGCTAAGCGTCCCCACGGCTGGAAAAGGGTCGGGGCAGAACTCCTGAGCACGGCTCCGTCCAGTGCGCTAAGACCAGTCTCTTCCCTCCCCTCGGGTGCGGCCGGCTGTTCCCTAGCGCCAGCCCAGCAGTCCGCAGGTCACCTTGACTACCGAGCCAAGGACCCCGTGGGAACTCGCAGCCCCCACCACCCACGTTCCTCCCGCTCCCACAGAGGGGTGCCCAGAGAGAAGACCTGCCTAGCAAAAACCTAAACGAAGAGGGAGGGACACAGAGAATTGCAGTACAAGAGAAGAAAGATAACAGTGGAAGGATATGTTAGTTTTCTTTATGCCTGTTGTTACCTGCAGTAATGGAGGAGTTAGAAATGGCTTAAAAAAAATTTCAGACAGGCATTTTCCAAAGGCAACCCTAGAGCGCGCGGAAGGGCCTTTCTTCGGTGTCTTGCGCCTGCGCCCTGGCAGCCGAGAAGGCGGGAGGCCGGGGTAGAGGGAGGCCGAGAGCCGGAAGTGAAGGCAGATCCCTTTTTTCGTCGCTGTTGCTGCCGCCATACGTGCTTGCCGTGCTTAGGTAAGCTTCGGCTTTTGCTACCATCCGTCTCCATCTGCGCTTGTCCGTGGTCATCCTGTCGCATGGATTCCTGATACCCCGTCCACAGGCGATCGTCTTGTCTTCGGGGCCTAATTGGGTCTTTATTTCCATTGCGTGTATTTCTTTCAAGAGCAAAGAGTTCCTGGGGGGAGGCAGGGAAGCTAAGGGGGCCCAATCCAAGATGGTGGCCTTGGCGCCATTGTGTTCCCTTTGCTCCCGGCTCCTCCCGTGGGTCCCTCGACTACCGGAGGACCCAACGAGGACGAAAGGCGGCGCTAGGCGTCCCCTTGTTCTGGACATTTGCGGGGGGCGGGGCTGTTTTCATCTCTATCCTCTGGGCCCTCTCTCGGCTCACGGTGGCACTAGGAGGAAACGGCTTCTGGGCCCAGTTGGATTTTCTCACCTTGACTTGCTCACCCTTGTTTGGACCTCTTTCGAAATGTTTACGAGCGGTGTGTTTCTCGGAAAGGAGTCTCACCTGAGTAGCGCATCAGCGATACGAGGTCACTTGGTAAAAGGTTCTGTTAAAGCCGGAGTGGTGATACTTTTTTCTCAATTCTTCCTTCTTACTTTTTGTACGATGGAGAGATGAATGTTTTCTCGCGGCCGAGCCATTTCTCTTACACCCCCCCCCCC
>NW_007792441.1:0-1738 GCF_000696425.1 Galeopterus variegatus
GGATAAGAGCTTTGGGCACTTATCTAACATTTGTTGACTATAATTATAAGATGTGTATGATTTTGGTCTAGTCAGCTGATTGGATTAATTTTTAAGTGATTTTTCTATTCGATTATGGCAGCCCATCCCAACCAATTATTCTTCATATATTTCCCCCCCTTGGTCTAGTCAGCTGGTTGGATTAATTTTTTTAATTGATTTTTCTATTCGATTATGGCAGCCCATCCCAACCAATTATTCTTCATATATTTCCCCCCATCAAAACTACGTAAATCCCAAGCACCGCTAAATCATCATGTCTCACAGTTGATTCCATTAACCACCTAGGGTCCATATAATAAATACAGATTCCTGGGCTCTCCTGCAGCCCTACTGAATTAGACTCTCCAGAGTGGTAACCCTGGAAGCTGCATTTTTAATAAACTGCATGGGTGATTCTGATGCAGTCAAGTGTGAAAAACCCCTTCTCAGGATCCATGAATGAAGCCTGAAGGGCAAACAGGATGGGTCTGTGGGGGATCCATTGAAGCAATGAAGCGGGCTGAAGCTCCATTAGATTGTAAGATGACTTTGAATCAGAATCCCAAAGAAGCACCTTGGTTTCTGAACATCTAACCTGCGCTTTGACTCGGAGGTCTATCACCACTTGTCATTATCTTCTGGTGTCACTCTGCCTGCTTCCTCTGTGAACTGAACCAGCTCCTTCTATGTCTATGATAGTTAATATACATTTTGTATTGAGAAACCACATTCCCTTACCCCTCCCCTTCCCTCTGCATCCCCCCACCTCACATCTCTGCCTTTTCTATAAAGAGGAGTCACCTGCAAGACTGCCTCCATTATACTCACATTGCCCAGTGTTCTGCTCAGTGGTGGGGTGGCCCTCTTCCCAACCAGCAATAACAAAACCACTTTATTTAATGGAGAACAGAAACTCCATGCCTGAGGAAAGTATGTTTTTCACTGAAAAGATGGGTGTTTTTAAAGATTTTTAAGGTAACCACACAAATACTCTGAGTTATTGGCAAAAGTAAGCTTTTTGGTGAAAACAAAAATATTTTGACAATCATAATAATGGTGTCACTGAGGTATAGTGGAGTCTCCCCCTGGAGAGTATCCTGTTCCAAGGACAGAGAACATGGGAGCTCTCAGAGAACTGTGAAAGAGTCAGATGGGGAGACCTTCCCCAAAGAAACCACCCACTGTGGAATGGGCACTGGTCTCCTGCACGTGGCTTTTCCAGCAGTGAGTGGACATGTTCTGAGAAACAGAACTAAAGGGTTCAAAGGAGGCAGAATATTTTTGTTCTATATGTTTAGAAATAAGGTGCTACCAAAAAGTAGATGCTCAAACAAAAAGACAATAAAGAATGAATGAATGAATGAAAAGTGTGTTCTTTGAAAGAAAAGACAAAACAAGAAAATGTATAAAAGGAATAAATGGAAGGAAGGGGAGAGGAAAGGAAGAAGGAAGCCCCTAACTCTGTTAGCTTCAGGGTACCATTGTGAGAGGAAATGAGGAAAAAGGATGGATTTGATGAAAGAACACGATATAATGGAAGCGCTCTAGAGAGGGAGAGTCAGTTCATTTTCCCCCAAGCAGGTTCCTCCCACCTTGGAGGAGAGGCTCAGAGAAGCGGCTTTGCCAAGGACTATGGTTTTTCATCTTGCTTTCCAACTGCTAGATAATAGCCATATGAATGAAAGAATTTGCCAACTTAATCATGCTAATCCCCCCC
>NW_007792442.1:0-1738 GCF_000696425.1 Galeopterus variegatus
GAACCAAAATTTCAGCGTAGGCCTTCTGAACGTATGTATGTAAAGCTGATGGCTGCCTTCCATTGCATTCCCAAGTATTCTTGGAGTAAAACAGAATTTATACCATTCTCATGAGGATTCAGAGGAGTTTTCTTCTGAGAATGTTGGAAGACTCTGCCCAGAGCTTCTTCCCTTCCTCGTGGTCCTCACAGATTTGACACAAACCTATAAAAAGCCTAAATTATGTCAGCTGTGTGGACCAGATGCTTTTCAGGTACCTTCTGAGATTGGACATTTATTCACCATGATTTATTAAGTGCCTTTGAAGCAGAATCTGTGTTACAGTGGTTGGGCCACCAAGAGATAGATGTTTGGCCATGTGACCAGAATCTAAGCTTAGACGTGTAAGAAAGATGAAGTCTTTTGAAGTGTCATTGATTTCTTCATTCATTTAATTATTCATTCACACATATTACCAAGTATCTACTAATTATCTAGTACTGAATTAAGCCAACATGGTGGGAGACAATATGTATGGGCATGTGTGTGATAGTAAGCACAAAGTAATGGTCCAACAAATGGTAATTGAAATTAGTAGTAATAGTCAGTAGAAGCTTATTAACAGCAGTATTTTAGCACCCACTATGTGAAGAGTGTAACACTGTTAGGGGATTTGCATCCATTATACTTCTGTAAAACACTATGAAACAAAATTTTTACATCATTATTTTCTACAGATAAAAAATAAAATTTGAGAATTTGAGAATTTTTTCAGAATTATATCTCTAGCAAATAGTTAAATTTTTAGTTTTTTCATTAAAAATGTGATATAAATAAAATATAATATAAATATAAAATATTACATATACTACACACACATTAAATATAAAGTGAAAGACCCTATTACCACTAACTTTCTATCTTCTCTAGTTATAATTCCTTTTTAAAGTCTGGTGTATATCCCTCTGCACCTTTTTCTACATATTTACATATGCATAGATGAAAATATTCAAATACATAGTCCTCTTGGTTGGTGGCAGTGCCTGTGTGTTGCACTGTTATTTCCATTATGCCACACTAAGATCAACGCTGGCTTGTCTTCATTCTTGGGGTACAGTGAGTATAGTCTAAGATCCCAAATAAGCCAACAGTTGTTAAAAGCAATGACCTAGTTGGCTTTACTATCAACACTAAATAGAAAGAAGGTGACATTTTCTCAGCATTTTTACTCAGAAAAAGAAACTGAGAAAAAAGTCCTTAATATCTTGGGTCAACCTTTGTCAACCAGTTCAGTCCTCCAACCTCCTCTGCATGGCCCCGTTGAGTCATAAACCACTTGTGCCACCTTGTGGCTTGTAAGCATCTACATAAAGGCTGCTTCTGAAGTCTTCAGTCTATGTGACAGAACATGAGGAATGACTTGTACTTGTAGCAATTTTCTGTGACAGAGACCCCCCAAAAGAGTCCGTGAGTCCAGAGACACTGAGGACACAGAGTAAGGGTTTCATTTAGGTCTGTGTCTGGTCAGAATGGGGATCCAAGGGTTGGTCAATGTGACTAAGACTGAAGGCCACACCGAGAAATTTGTGTCCTACCAGGTTACCATCTTTAAAATATGTAAAAGTGGAGGAAAAAACATCTCTTCCCATCAATTTCAGAGTTACTGTGGATGTATACAGAAGTAGGTATGTCTGTTTGGGGCATGCATGAGAAAGTAGGTATGTCTGTTTTGTGCATTCCTCCTGAAAGGAGGAATAAA
>NW_007792443.1:0-563 GCF_000696425.1 Galeopterus variegatus
AGAGCTACTTATCCTGTTCGTGATGCCAATTGTAAAGCTACAGGACCACGCCAGTTGTCGGGCTCCTTTACCTGCCGGTAATCCTGCCCTGACTGGTCCAATTGTCAAGCTAGGGCTGGGTCTGGAGCTCACAAACCCCTCAAGCCTATTCCAGACTCGGTCACAGACCCTTCACACGCCAGGCTGGGTCCCCAAACCCCTCACAAGCCAGGCTGGGTCCCCAGACCCCTTAGATGCAGGTCTACGAGCTAGGTAACCGGCAAACAGGTCCTTGGAAGCCGTAGGTTGGAAAGCCATGGCTGCTTGTGTGTCAGCAGCCATCCGAGACAGTAAACTCCAGCCAAGGTGGCAGCACCAAGCAGGCACACTAACTCCACCCACATACAACCTGCCCACAAAGAATACTGCACCACTCCCAACCTGTCCCAAGGGGAGAGGGCCTGATTAAATTATTTTCCCAACATGCCGACATAGCTAATTATCAAGCTAGGGCTGGGTCTGGAGGTCCCAGACCCCTCAAGCCCATTCACAGACTGGGTCACAAACCCTTCACATGCCAGGCT
>NW_007792444.1:0-1737 GCF_000696425.1 Galeopterus variegatus
TCAATAGTATAGCAAAATCAGCTACAGATATGTTAAAAATAATTTGTTATTAATGACAGAATTACCAAATTGAAAAGGTAATTCTAAATTTATATGAAAATGCAAAGGATCTAAAATAGCAGAACAATATGAGAAAGAATAAAATCAGAGGACTTAACAGTACTTGACTTCAAGAATTACTATAAAGCCAAGACAGTGTACTGGCATAAAGACAGACATAAAAATGAGTGGAACAGAATATGGTCCAAAATTTTGTACCCATTTCTATATGGATGACTGATTTTCAGCAAAGGTACCAAGGTGATTCAACAGGTAGTCTTTTCAATAAGTGATGTTGGAACAACTGAATATCTATTTGGGAAAAAAATGACCTTTCACCCTTATACAAGTAGACAAAAATTAAATCAAAATTCATCACAGGGCCGGCCTGGTGGCGCACTGCTACAGTGCGCCGCTTGGGAGCGCAGCGGTGTTCCTGCCGAGGGTTCGGATCCCACATACAGACCAGCCGCTCACTGGCTGAGCGAGGTGCGGGCGAACCACCGAGGGTTGCGATCCCGTTGCCGGTCCCGGTCCGGTACGGGCGTGACACTGAGGGTTGCGATCCGTTGCCGGTCACAAAAAAAGACAAAAAGGAAAAAAAAAAAAATTCATCACAGACCTTAATGTAGAAGTTAAACTAAAAAAAACTTCTAGAAGAAATCAAAAGATAATCTTTTCAACCTTGGGATAGGAAGACAGTCCTTAAGATAGAAAAAATATAAACCATAAGAGAAAAAAAAACTTAATAAGGTGGACTTCATCAAATTAAAAACTCCTGCTCTTTGAAAACAATTGTTAATAAAATGAAAAGCCAAGCTACAGAGTCAAAGAATCTACTCACAAAACACATATCAAAAATGGTACAACCACAGAAAACAGTTTGTCAGTTTCTTACATTTACCATATGAGCCAACAATTCCACTCCTAAGTGGTTACCCAAGAGAAATGAAAACATATGTCCACACAGGGACGTGTACATGAATGTTCATAGCACTTTTATGTGTAATAGCGCAATACTGGAAACAACACGAATGTCCACCAAAAGGTAAATAGATTTTTTAAATTATGCTTATCCAACCAATGGAATTCTATTAAAATAAAATTTTTAAAAATTACTGATGCGGGCCGGCCCGGTGGCGCACTGGATAGTGCGCCGCTTGGGAAGCGCGGCGGCGCTCCCGTCGGAGGGTTCGGATCCCACATACAGACCGGCTCCCGCTCACTGGCTGAGCGAGGCGCGGGAGCAACGCCGAGGCTTGCGATCCCGTTGCCGGTCCCCGGTCCGGTACGGGGGCAACACTGAGGGTTGCGATCCGTTGCCGGACACGGAAAAAAGACAAAAAAAGACAAAAAAAAAAATTACTGATGCATGCAACCACATAGATAAATCTCATAAACATTATGCTGAAAAGAGGTCATATACAAAAGAGTACATACTATATGATTCCATTCATATGAAATTCTAGAAAAGGCAAACTATCTGTAGTCATAGAAAGCAGACCAATGGTTGTTTAGGGCCAGAAGGGTGGGAGATTAACAGCAAAAGTGCAGAATAGAACTCTCTGGGGTAATGAAACATCTTGACTAATGGTCAGGTGTATATACTTGTCAAATCTCATTAAATTGTAAAGTTAAAATAGGTCAATTTTTCTGTATGTAAGTTATACCTCAATAAAAGTGATTTAAAAAAAAAAA
>NW_007792445.1:0-1737 GCF_000696425.1 Galeopterus variegatus
AAGGTTTCACAAAGCCTATTGGAGCTCAGTAATTAGGGAAAAAATACCTCATTTATATACGATCAGATTGACTTGCTTTAATCAAAGATCACTTCCTCGGGGAGGCATTTACTGACTCATTATTCTAGGTCAATTAGACGTATTCACTGCTACAGCTTTGTCCTTGGGCATCCATGCCCGCTGCTTTATCATAATATTATTGATCTCTAAGGTTATAATTATTATTCACTATTCAACAAATATATACAACCTACTATGGGGCAGACAACATTCTAGACACTGATCATCTATTGTTGAACAAAAGTAGACACAGTCATTACTTTTATAGAACTTATAGAATAGTGGAAGAGATAAATACTAACTGAATTGGCATGCTAATATATATATATATATGTATGTATATGTATATGTATATGTATATTTACACAATTCTCTGAAGTAAAGAAAAAAATATAGGTGCAAATAGTAGACAAATGTGACTAAAACTGAAGAATCAATGAAACTTCCTAGGGAAGCTGAAATCTTGAGCTGAAAATAAAAAAGCATAAGAGGGAGTTAAATAAAAGTTGAAAAGAAACACTTTCCAAGCAAAGGGAGGAGTATGTGCAAAAATCCTGCAGTTGAGGAAGGATCAAATGGATATTTAGTAGGTAAAATCACCAGGAGTTGGAGATTGCTTGAATATAGAGGGACAGGAAGACAGTGTATGCCTGAGTGCTTGTTTAGAGGTTATGCCTTCTCGGGACCAGAGGACACCAAGGTAAGAAGATTTGGGGAGAAAAATCATGAGTTTGATTTAGATATATTAAAGTTTACAAAGCTTTGCTCCATTCGGATTGCAAAATAGATGCAAATCCATTCATATTTTTTAAAACAATTTTATTTATAAAATTAATGTGTTTAATTCTATGCTAAACATAGCATGAAAGAAATTAAGCACAGTTGGAAACTTATATGTAATATACTTAGTGCCATATTCTCTGAAAATTCAATTACTCAGGACTTAATAACCTTTTAAGATTACAAACTCATTCTTTTTCCTTATCTCTCTTTCTTGAAGAAATACTTTTTGAACCTACAATGAGCCTGGAATTGTTCTAGGTAGTGGAGATATACCAGCAACAGCATCTGTCTTCAAGGAGTTTATAGCTTTGAGGAGAAATTTTTAAAATATAGACAATTGCAATATAGTGTTATAAGTGCTTCAAAGAGAGAAATAGAAAGCTCTATGGGAGTACTTAATAAGAACCCATAACCCAGCCTCAGAGAGCAGAATCAGGAAATGTTCACAGGAGGTGGTAATATCTGAGTTAAAATTAGAAGGATAAGAAAGAGGTAACGCATCTAATGAGAGGCACAGAAAGAAAGAGGGATCTGAACAGAGGGAACTAACAATAGACAGAGAGATCATGAATCATTAAAGGAATTAAAACCAGTTTAATAAAACTAAAGGATAGATTTGGGTGAGAAGTAAAAGCAAAAGATAATGCCATTATCTGTCGTGTTAGGAGTTTAGGCTTTTTCTTGAAAGTACCTGGAAAAAATGAAGGGTTTGAAAGTAGTGGCTGGTGATAATAAATTAGATTTGCATCTGAGAAAAATTGTTCTGGTATCTTTACTAGTAGAAACAAGATTGGAACCGGAGACCAAATGAAGTGCTGTTGAAAAAATCCAGGTGATATATTCCCAGCAGTGGGATAGCTGGGTCATATGGCAGATCTATCTGCAACTGTTTGA
>NW_007792446.1:0-1737 GCF_000696425.1 Galeopterus variegatus
TTTTTTTTTTTTTTTTGGATGGGAGTCATTAAAAGTCCTTCCTTTTAAGAAAGCATTGATAGCAGTATTTTTCCCCCATAATTTCACTGATCTGTGAAATCTAAAAGTATTACAACTATTGACACAGTGGAAAAAGGATTAGATTTAGGCTTGAATCCCAGCTCTGCCTCTCAATTTCTAGTTATATGGTTATAGCTGGCAAATTATTTTATGTCTCTCAGGGTCCATTTCTGGTCTATGAGTTGGAGAGAAGAAATGCCTCACAGAGAGATCTCAAATGTATCTGTCAAGTTCCAACCACACCTAGCACAATCTATTACTAACATGTCCAGTATATTGGAGAGGTTGGGCTCAAAGACTTAAGAACCACACAGGTCTAGGCTTGCATCTGAGACTCTGGCACTTACTATCCATGTGATCTTGGGCAAATTTCTTACCTCTCTGGCCCCTCTGTGTCCATTTGTTAAATAATAGCTTATTGGGCTATTATGAGTATTAAGTGAAATAACATACCTAAAGAATTTAGCAAGGTACCTGACACACAGTCAACGATGATCATATAGCACATGCTGAAGGTATATTTATAGATATCCAGATATCTATAGTTATCTACAAACAGCGCACTCCAAGCCCTTCCACTTTCCTGATAGTTTCCGGCTTCCCTTCTATTATTCATTATCCATGCAGCTATTATTCTTCACCAGCCCTTCCCACTACACTAGTTAGAACCACCATTCCATTCTGAATAAACTATATTCTATAACATCTTCTCTGGTACTACTCTAATTCCTCATCTTTCTAAATCTGACTGTTCTGAAAATACCACTAGCCCTTGGATTTCTCTCCAAAGAAAGCTGCTCCCCAGCTTCTAGGAGGGACCAGCACCCTCCTTAACCTCACCACCTGCCATCGCTGTTTAGCAAGTTTCCTTCCTCTCAAAGCCAACTGTACCATCTTCTCTCCCACCTACATCTGTTAACCACTCCAAGGAGTGGTGGGCTGGTAAACCAGCTCTCTGGGGATAGAGATAAAGCCCTGATTTGTAGCATTTACCAACTTCCGTGGTGTATAAATACTCCCACCATGGCCATTTTCAAGCTACCAATATGACATCACCGAATGTGTAGCTGGGGAGAAATGCACAGAATTGGCTCTCACGATTATGGTTATGTACAGAAAGGGCTTCACCACTCATTTTGATTCTTCCTCTGAAGCTCCTTCTCTGACTTCCACTGGCACATGGGCTGGCACAGAGTAGGCATTTAATAAAGGTATGCTGAATGAGTTAGTTCCTTTACCATCCTACCAGCCTCAGGACCCTTATATTCTTCTCTATCACATTTAGTGGCATTTATTTATTTAAGTCTCTCTCCACCAGACTGTGAGATCCCTAATTGAAATTGACATTATGTAGAAGATGCAGTTAGAAATTCTCTCCTCCTACCCCTTTTGGCTTTGACCTCATCTTCTATGTCTCTTTTCCCTCAGTATGTCCTCTTGCCCTAAACATGCATGTTTTCTCAAGACTGGGTCCTCTGCCCTCTTCTGACCATATATTGTCAGTAAACTCCTCTACCTTGATAGTTTCAACTTTGATAGGCTCCTCCAAGCAAGTAGCAAGAGAAAAAACTGAAGAAGCCTGATCCTGCCAAGAGTAGATTTATTCTTTGTTTTGTGACAGTATGGTATGCTGGAAAAAGCATAAGCTTTGAAATCAGACAAACCTAGGGCCAGTTT
>NW_007792447.1:0-1737 GCF_000696425.1 Galeopterus variegatus
AAAAAAAAAAACCCAAAACAAACAAAAAACACCCGATAAATTTACTCCTACAAATAGGAAGCCTTCAGAAATCCACTTGCTGTTTTTCATCTGCTCATAATAACCTGTATTTCCTTCTTTGTGTTTAAACTCATGGTTCTTCCACTATCCTTTTTCTTACCCACAGTTAACGGACAGGCTGAGTTTTCACAGGGAAAATTCCTTTCGTTTTCGGAACATGAAGCACATCGTTGGTCCACAGCCAGCTCAGGAAGCTCAGGCTTCCAGCTGAGCCGAGAAGCATTTGAGGTGGCGCAGGAGATGAGGAGCATCTTCTAACTGCACCGTTGGTGAATCGGGGTGTTTTTAAGATTTACCTATTGTTCATAGAGATGTATTTCTCTCCCATTCAATATGCTATTCAACTTTCACAATAAACCCAGGGGTTATTTTACATATGGGGAAACTGTGGCTGACATTTTTAGGACCATTTTCTCTAAAGTAACGTCTTCTGGTTCTGATCTACTTGAGATTTTCATTCTCTAGCATTGCAAAAACACAGTAACTTATTCTCTTGCTTGGGAAGTTAGTACCTCAGGGAGAAAAATCACCTGTGTCTGGGTTCTTTATATTTAACCAGTGAAACAAATTTGTATGTAGTAGGTCAGTGTAAAAAATGAATGTCAGATTGTTGCTTTTTTGGAACCCATTATACAATGCTAAGTTTATTTTGTTTGTTTTTGTTTTTTAACGAATTTACTTTGTCTTAGAAATGTTAATAAGGCTATAGACCACCATTAAGAAGAAACAGTTTTGGGTATTTGGATATGTGAACAGGCCCAAATCCTAGGCCAGCAGGAGCTCCCTCCCGTCTTTCCTTCAATATTTTCAGATGGAGAGGGGAAAAAATGTTTTTGAGCATCAGATATAAGGAGGATGTCATTTTCCGCCTCAGCTACAGGAAAGATGACACTGAGATGCCGCTGGCTGCCCTCAGGCTTGGTGCAGTTCATAGTCTGTGCCCGGTGGCCTCGTCCCTGGGCTCAGGTTAGGGAAACAGAGGTCGCCCTCTGGTGGGGTCACGGGGCACAACCTGACCTCAGATTGGCAGCAGAGCTGTGCCAGACAGAGCAGTAGAAAACATGTAAGAGTGTGAGAGAAATTTTCCTTTCCTAAACTCTTCCTCAGCCCACAAGCCAGTGTTAAAAGGATCGAACTGAAAACTGGGAGACCTAGGTTTTAGTTCTGCCCTTTTCTGTCACTTTAGTGACATTATTTGAGCTTTCTGGGCCTCAATAACCTCATGAGCAGTATGGATAAAAGGTCATCTGATAGTTGCCCTCAACGTTCTGAGTTTGCGTCACAAACTTACGTACATCCACAAAGCCTCAGCACTTCACAGTTTAAAGATTTTTCCATCCATTAGCTCATCGGATTTTTCCAAACTCTGAATGAAGAAGTGAAGGTGTGAAGGTATTAAAAGTGAGTATTTCAGTGCTATATTTAATTGTGAGGTCATAATTACATCTCGTCACTAACATGTTAAGGCCTATGTTTGAAGTCCTCTGCAGGAATTAACTCATTTATCCTCATAGCAAGCTTTTTTATTTCCTTTATCTTTTTTCCCTTTTAACCTTTTATTTCGATATAATTTCAGACTCACTGAAAAACTGCATAAATAACACATCTGTCCAGATTCCCCAAATATCAACACTTCCTGTGTTTGCTTCATCCTCCCAAGCCCTTACTGCTCTCTAT
>NW_007792448.1:0-251 GCF_000696425.1 Galeopterus variegatus
TGAAATTCTCCCATTTGCAGCAACAGGAATGAGCTTGGAGAAAATTATTTGAACTGAAACAGCCAGACACAGAAAGAGTGACACCACATGTCCTCACTCATAAGTGGGTGCTAAATAAAAAGGAAGGAAAGAGAGAGAGAGAAAGAAAGGAGAGAGAGAGAGAGAGCAAAGAAAGAAAGAAGGAAGGAAGGAAGGAAGGAAGGAAGGAAGGAAGGAAGGAAGGAAGGAAGGAAGGAAGGAAGGAAGGAAGG
>NW_007792448.1:1251-1737 GCF_000696425.1 Galeopterus variegatus
AAAGAAAGAAAGAAAGAAAGAAAGAAAGAAAGAAAGAAAGACCAGAATAATATGTTGACCTTTCAGAAGGAGAAAACAAATTTATGATTACTAGAGGTGAGAGGGAGAAGGGAGAGGGGGGAAGAAGGGAAGGGGTTGAGGAGAGACTGGGTAAGGGGCATAAAGAATAATTGTGATGTGTAATGATGACCATGCTAATAATATTGATTTGATCAACTCATGTTATAAACAGGTGATGGTAGTCAACTTTGTACCCCCAAAATATGTATAATAAATTATGTTTCAATTAAAAAAAAACAGGTTGGATTCTTTTCTAACTTTATATTCTCCATCCAACTGCCCACGAACACCTAGAACAGAACTGCACACATAATGAGTTCAGTTAATTTTTGTTAGATATAATTTAGTGATTCAATATAAATGGAAAAACAGTGCATGCCTCCAGATTTTGTCTTCATTGTTTGAAATCATAACTATCAAGGCAAT
>NW_007792449.1:0-1737 GCF_000696425.1 Galeopterus variegatus
AAAAAAAAAACAGGTCTTTTCATATATGGTTGGCATATTTATGAATTTATAAATCAGTTTTAGATGGCAATTTGGCATTATCTACCCAAAATTTAAATGTGCATGCTATGACTGAGCAATTTTTTTCTCAGGAATCTATTCTGCAGAATCATACACTGCACAACCTGCATGCACTTAAATTTCCATCCATGGGGGGGGTAGTTAAATGAATCATAATATATCCTTATCATGAAAAGCTGGATATCGGTTTAAAAGACTGCGAGAGAACTACGTATTCTGACATTGGAAACATCTTCAAGGTATATTAAATGTGAAAAAATCAAGTTGCAAATCTATAAATGATCACATTTATGTAAAAACATAAAATATACATTGTGAGAGAAAAGGCTAGTTACTTAGTATCTTTCCTCTTTTCTTCTTTAGTAATAGAAGTAGAATGAAACTAGCTAAACAACCACAGGTTTCAGCCTCCCTTGTAGCGAGGGGTGGCCGTGTGACTAGATTCTACCCAATAGTATATAAACAGGAATTATTAGGATAGTCTTCTGGTAAGGCTCATCAGAAGAGAAACAGCTGAGGCTCTCTCTTTTTGCCATTCCATCTTTCCTTCCTCCTGTCTTGAATAAGGACATGATGACTGGAACTCCAGCAGCCATCCTGGGCCATGCGGTGATAGAAGCCAACACTTAGGGTGGCAGAGCAGAAAGGTCAGAGGAGCCTGGGTCCCTGATAACCATGGAGCTGCCATGCTACCTATCTTTGGACTACTTTTACATGAGAGAATGATAAACTTCTATTTTGTCTATGTCAGTATTAATTTTCAGTCTCTCTTACTAGTGACTAAACACATACATAGAATTAACTAATACATAAGCATGTAAGACTTTAATGCCCAGAGTATATACACCCAGCAGATTACAGTGGTTACCTCTGAGAAGGAGTTGAAGTTGGAGGAGTATGAAGAGAACACTTGGATTTTGCTCTCTGTATTTCTGTTGTTTAAATATTTGACAACCAGGATGAGTTCATTTATTTTTGTGTATACTAAACAAATTTAAAATCATCCTGTCAAAAGAAGAAAACAGACTGGAAGAACATTGCAAGGTGGTAATTGCTGATGCCCCTGGATGATGGGATTATCAGTTATTTATATTTTGTTGCATTTTCTAAATTTTCTAAATAAACAGATCACTTTAAAATAAGAACAAGATTCATTAAAACTTATTTTCAAGGGCTGGCCCGGTGGTGCACTGCTACAGTGCGCCGCTTGGGAAGCGCAGCGGCGCTCCCGCCCGAGGGTTCGGATCCCACATGCAGACCGGCCGCTCACTGGCTGAGCGAGGTGCGGGCGCAACACCGAGGGTTGCAATCCCGTTGCCGGTCCCAGTCCGGTGCGGGCACGACACTGAGGGTTGCATTCCGTTGCCAGTCACGAAAAAAAAAAAGACAAAAAAAAAAAAACAAAAAAACTTATTTTCAAGAAAGAAGAAGAGCAGAAAGGAACAGAGAGAGGAGTAAGAAAAAAAAAGGAAGACATGATGCCCGGAGTTCTGAGAGAGATACAGAAAAAAGAAAAGTAAAAGTGAGAGATGGTGGAAGCTGAGCCTAGGAATGGCAGCACAACCCTCAGACACTCTTTTAAGATCCTGCTGATCAAATGTTGTACCCAGATTCCGACAGGGCCCAAGTGTCTCCATTCTGACCAACAACACATCCTGCCTACTATAATGGTGAAGC
>NW_007792450.1:0-1737 GCF_000696425.1 Galeopterus variegatus
TGTTGACAGTGGAGTCCATCTCAGTGGAGTAGAAGGCAGCTGTTGCTGCTGGGGCCAAGGTATTGGTGTATTTTCAGCCTTTCTTTCTGAACTCTTTCTCCTTAGCATATAAATTAACTGAAATCTTTCCCAACAACTCTAACTTTCCCTCTGTATTCAGGCTCCTGAAAGAGTAATTTACAATCATTGTCTCTACTTTCTCATATCCCAGAGACTTCTTTGCTTTCTGGGTTGTCACTACCTTTCTTCAGAAACTGCCGTTGCCAAAGTCATTAGAGTTCTTTTTGTTGTAGGTCATATAGGCACTCTAGTCCTTATTCTGCTTGATCTCTGCAGCATTTGACATGGTTGGCTACTCCCTCAGACTTGAAACTTTTCCTCCAGTGACATCACCCTTTCCTGGCTTTTAAAACTTTACCTTTCAAGCCACTCCCTTTCCTACTTGGACTCTTTGCTGTCTTTCTCTACTCACCTCTTAAATTTTGTTCCTCCCTAGCATTCAGCCCTGAGGAAAAGAGGGTGGATGTATTGTTGAGAAAATTGTTACTACATTTTTCACTAGGTCTTTGCATGGTCATTTGTAGAGAGGTAAGGGTAAGATCAGAAATGGAAAGTCCCAAAGAAGGCTGTGAAATTGGAAAGTGTGAAGTTCTAGAACAGGACAAATTTTGGAGTTAGACGAGGTGACTTTTTCATGAATGGGTGTACTATGTATTGAAAGGGTGGAGTGAGAAATTTAAATGTGTTGCAGGTGTCTCAGATTTGTTTCACTTAGAAGCATATCTTATATAGAAATACAGTGGGTTAGCAAGGGTCCTTACTGGGCAGTAGTCAATCAAGGTCCTGACACTTCTGTTTCCTAAACTGAGGAAGTCAGTGCCCTAAAGAGAGGTGCTGCCTTTGATTAATCCAACCCGTATTGACATAATTGGAAGAAGTTGGTAAGAAATTTCAAGCTGTAGTTTATAATATTACTCTTCTTCTAGGCTGAACACTTAGTTCTAAAAGATAAAATTGATCTGCCTGTGGATGGATCCTGTCCACCCTGGGCTTGGAGAAACCTGGAAAAACCTTCTAATAGTATAACCCCATCCTTTTTTTTTACTTTACTGGCTCCAGATCAGGGAGTTCTGGCACCCACTGTCTGAATGTATCATAAAGGAAAATCATTTATTTTACCAACTGTGTATTCATTCTCAAACAATATAGATTAATTGAAATTTATATGAAGGGAATGATTCTGAATTCTCTTCTGCTCAACATAGATGGTATTCATTCATATTGTATATAGCTGTAATTCATTCATTATCATTGCTGTATAGTGGGTGTTCTCATAGATAATTATTCCATAATTTTAAAAAAAATTTGTTCTGTTGGTGGTTATTTGGATTGTTTCCAGTTTTAGGCTATTACATTGTTACTGTTGAGCATTCTTTATGTATCCTGGTGCATGGGTACATGTGTATATACATAGGAGTGAAAATTACTATAATGTATATACAGTAATATAAGATTATTAGGTAATGCTTAAACTATTTACCAAAGTGATTGTACCAGTTTATACACCCTGCAGCACAATGTGAAAGTTCCCACTGCTCCATATCCTTGTCAACACTTGGAATTGCTAGACTTTTTAATGTTTACCACTTTGCTGGCCATATAAAGACATCACGTTCTTGATTTTTTTTTTTTCCTTTTTGTCTTTTTTCGTGTCCGGCAATGGATCGCAACCCTCAG
>NW_007792451.1:0-1737 GCF_000696425.1 Galeopterus variegatus
TTGAGTTTCTGAGTTTCTCTTTGGACTGCCTAACTCTTAGATGTGTGTGTGCTGAATAAAGGCTATTCTTTCTTCACCTGTGGCTCCAAGGACCTTTTTGCTGTTACCTAGCTGGTAGACCTGCATGTGAAGGGTTTGTGACCCAGTATGGACAATGGAATTGAGGGGTCTATGAGCTCCAGACCTAGTCCTAGCTCTACAACTAGCAATAATAGTCTGAAAATGAAACAAACAATTCTATTTATAGAAATATCAAAAGATTAAAATACTTAGGTAAAATTTAAGAAAAAAGTGCAAGACTTTTAAACTGAATACTTAAAAATAATCATTAAAAGGAATTTTTAAAATCTAAATAAATGAAAAAACAATTCATGATTATTGACTAAAATATTTAATATTGTTAATATAGCAATATTCACTAAATTGATACACATATTCAATAATTACCTTTCAAAATCCCAGCTGGCATTTTTGAAGAAATTGAAAAGCTGATATTAAATTAATATAAAAGTATGAGAGCTTTAAAATAGACAAAACAATATTGAAAAGGATGACCAGAATTGGAGAACACACACTTTCTGATCTTAAAACTTAGTACAAAACTACAGTCACCAAGACTGTGTGTTTCTTGCATCAAGACAGACATATAAATCAATGGAATAGAATTATGACTCCAAGATAACCTTTCACACTTATGGCAAATTGATTTTCAACGAAAGTTCCAGACAATTCAGTGGGGGAAGGCGTAATCTTTTCAACCAGTGAGTGTAGAACAACTGGATATCCAAATGCAAAAGAATGGGGTTGAACTTCTACCTCTCATCATACAAAAAGAATTAACTCACAATGGGTCATAGACTTAAATGTAGAAGATAAAACTACAGAACACAAAATACAAAAAACAGAATACTAAAGAGTAAAGCTTTGTGAATTTGGGTTAGACAAAGTCTTCATAGATTCAACACTAAAAGCACAAGGGATAAAAGAAAAAAATAGAAAAATTGTATTACATTAAATTTTAAAACTTCTGTGTTACAAATGGCACCATTAAGACAGCTGAAAGACAAAGAAAATTTTTAAAAAAATTATAAATTATATGATGTCTGACAAGGAAGTTGTATTCATAATATATAAAGAACACTTACAACTGAATAATAAAAATATAAATAATCTAATTTAAAAATCTACAAAGAATAAGAATAGATATTTTTCCAAAGAAGATCAACAAATGGCCAATGAGCAAATAAATAGATGTTCAATATTATTAAGGAAATTGCCCGTTAGAGAAACACCTGTAAAAACCACAGTGAGATACTACTCCACACTCCAAAACTGGGTGGCTGTAATCTAACAGTTTATAAAAAATGTTGGCCAGGATTTGCAAAATTTGAGATCCATGTTCATTGCTGATTTGAGTGGAAAGTGGTGCAACCAGTTTAGAAAACATTTTGGCATTTCCTCTAAAAGTTAAATATAAAGTTACCATATGACCCAGCAATTCTACTCCTAGATATATATCCAAGATAAAAGTGAAATGAACATATGTCCGCTTAAAACTAATACACAAATGTTCATAGTAGCATTATTCATAATGCTCAAAAAATGAAACCAATGCAAATTTCCATTAAGTGATTTATGGATAAACCAAATGTGATATTTGGATATAGCAGAGTATGATTTAGCCATAAAAAAGAATGAAGTACTCATTCATGGATAAATGAATCATGGCTAAAACAT
>NW_007792452.1:0-607 GCF_000696425.1 Galeopterus variegatus
CGGGAGCGCAGCCGCGCTCCCAAGCGGCGCACTGTAGCAGTGCGCCACCGGGCCGGCCCAGAAGGTCTTTTTTGGCATGATACCAAAGCCAAACCACAAAAGGAAAGATTGACTGGTTTGATTATGTAAAAATTACAAATTCTGGTATGGCAAAACCCTTCCACGTTTAAAGTAAAAAGAAATGCACAAATGGGACAAATGTTGCTTACACGACAAAGGGCAAATATATTTACTATGTTAACAGATCATACAAAATACTAAAAAAAATAAAAAATAAAAAAAGACAGCAAATTCCCTCATAGAGACATGGGCAAAGGATTCTTTTTGTGAAACTGTCACTTGACAAAATAAGGAAGAGCAACAGATGGGCATTAAACTTACACCGATATGCCACGGGTATAACGCTGGGGATGAGTGTGGTATGGCTGCAGATGCGGCTGTAGAGTTACACTGCCTCAGCTGAATGTGGGCTCCACAGCTCTCTAAGCCTTAGCTGTCTCCTCCGTAAAAAAGTACTTCTTAGGGCCGCTGGGTGGCGCACTGGAGAGTGCACCGCTTGGGAGTGTGGCGGCGCTCCTGCCGAGGGTTCGGATCCCATGTGGAGACT
>NW_007792453.1:0-1736 GCF_000696425.1 Galeopterus variegatus
GCATCAATGTTCGTACAGTAAGAAAGAAGCCGCTCTAGGTATTCCAAGCAGGAATTGTTGTGATACAGGGAATTAGAGTCTAAACTATAGGCAGTAAAGGGCCTAGGGTTATGGTAGTCAGGGAACCTAATAGTAGAAATGAAGAGTTTTTGGATGCTCCCCTAGAATCCAAAGCACATTTGCCACTGAAGGTACAGGCTGCCTAACCGTGCAGCCCTCCAGCCTGTCTGGGAAGCCCAGGGATAGAGGTTGCTGATGCTGTCAGCTGAAAAGAGATTCTGGAGAATGTGTTTCTAGAAGTCATGATGAAGAAGAGGAACAGACAGCTGACAGCACAATATGATCACTATTTCCTCAGCTTTCAGAATTTTGCTAATTAGGGGATGGCCTAAGAATTGGATGTGCTTCCAAGTGTCATCAGCGAGTCTCGGATCATAGCAGGAAAACCTCTTTAACTGATAGAGTAAACAAGAAAATGAGAAATTGCATTGAATATGTGGCAATCACTTAGCCAAATTAAAGGCCTTTTATGATGATAGATAACAAATACAGATATAACCTTCCTATTTCTGAATATGCAAACGCCTTGCTGCTCAAAATTTGTTGAAAAGTCAGCAGCATTATCTACGTTATGGGTTAGAAATGTAAGATAGTAGTCTCTACTTTACACATATGGACGAGAACCTACACTTTAACAAGATACCAAGGGATTTGTATAAGCTGTTGAAAGCTCTGTTTAAAGTTATACTTATTTCAGCCATAGTGATCATTTTTTTTTCAAATGAGGATATTTAGAAAATTCTATTCAAATTCACAGTGAAAATACTCTTGCTTTATTTTCTAATTAATAAAAAATCATGTTTGAAACTTTTTAAAGATGGTAATGATTGAAATATGTAATTAATTGTTAATGGTTTGCTCAAATACCTTGAAAAATTAAGTGTGGTAAAGTGTTTAGAAACTTGAGAAAATACCAAGGCAAAGAGCAAATCAAAATTGTGTGCATCTATCTGTGCTGGAGGTGCTTGGACATAAATTTGTGTTGTAGCTAGACTTGGGGATTTTGTTCTCTCTTGAAAAATGCTATCAGAAATTCATGCTCTGGTTACTTTTTGCTCCTTAAATCTTCTCCCAAATCAAACACAGTCCATAGGCTGGATATAAGATCAGTGTCCTGCTCGGATCAGCCAGATGACTGTTACATGAACATGAAGTTAAATACTTGGTTTGATAATCCACAGAGTTTTTGCATGGCTTATTACAAACCGTTATTGTGCCAAAGCTGACTAATATAATATTTACACATTCATACTTATAGATAGGTTGACTTAGTTAAAACTGGTGGCATAAAAATGAATACTTAGAAATGTATTCATAAAGAGTTATAAAAACATATAAGAAATTTTAGAACCTAAACAATAGCTAAAAGAAAAGGGGCAAATTTATTTTATTCACATAATTTTTTTTAATTTAATTTTATTTTGTCAATATACAATGTGGTTGATTATTGTGGCCCATTACAGAAACCTCCCTCCCTCCCCTCTCCCTCTCCCTCCCAACAACCTCATATCTGTTCACTTCTCATATCAACTGCACGGAATTGTAATTGTTATGTCTTCTTCCCTCCCCTCCGAGGCTATTTGTGCATTTATTTATTTATTTTTAGCTCCCACATATAAGTGAGAACATGTGATATTTTTCTTTCTGTGCCTGACTCATTTCACTTAATATAATTC
>NW_007792454.1:0-1736 GCF_000696425.1 Galeopterus variegatus
CTCCCAAGCGGCGCACTGTAGCAGTGTGCCACCGGGCCGGCCCAAGACTCCACCTTTCAATTAACATAATAGGATTTCCCATCCTCAACGGTTACAGTGGAGATTAAGTTTTGGGGGGACATTCAACCCAAGGTACATACATAGCATACAAATAAAAATAAAACTAGGAAATTCTGTGTGTTCCCAAGTATAGTCTCACATGAGCTCCACCTTGAGAAGTCATATGAAAAATCTGTGCACTGTGGCTCTGAAGCTTGTACCTCCCCTTAACCTTGACTCTGTCTAAAGCAGTTTAATTGTGCTCGACATCATGCCACACTGCTGTCCTCAGGAAGCAGGAAAGGGTGGCAGCCACAGTCACCGCTAAGACTTGGAAATGGTACTGACATCCCACTACGCTAGTTTCTAGGAACATTCGTATCCTGTCTTTGCCTTCCAGCTAATTAAGCCTGTGAACTTCCTTCCCACGGGATGGCCCACAGTCCCGAGGGGGGCAGCAGGAGGCAGCACAGCACGTCTGGACGGCCACAGAACCGTGATCCTGTGAGTCCCAGAGACAGAAGCCAGGCATGGGGTTCTCGGAGAAGCTGAGGTCTTCTGGTTGGGAAATGTGTTTGGAAATACCACGTGCAGGCAGGGAAGAAGCACAGAGAATGAAGCGTGGGGCCTGCTGTCTGCCCAGTTACCCAGGGAAACCTGCACTGATTGTTCTCAGCCAACAACACGGAATGGTGCGTGTTCTGAGCTGAACAGGAAAGCAGGGCTTTTGCCCGTGTGCCCACTCACACCTGCCAGGGTGCGGCGGGAGAGGAAAGGCCCAGCCAGAGGATGTCCCAGCCAGCCTCAGGCAGGGAATGCTCACGTGTAGGTGACTATCCTAGTTCCCAAAATGCACTCCCAGCTCCCCCCCCCCAGCCTACCAAGTTGCTGCCTCACATTCCCACAATTCAGACAATTCCTTTGAGGTATTACCACGAGAAAGCCCTGTTAAAATGCAAATATGGGGGGAAAGACCAACAAACCCGTTAAATCACTTTCCTCCGTTGAATCATTATCCCGCAAAATAGGCAGCACCAGGGCAGGGGCCAGAACGAGGACACTGGAAACGAGGGGAATGAAGAGCCATGAAGAGAACTTTGTCTGTCTCTGAGGCTGGCCTCTATATGTTAAAAATCACTTAAAATGCGTCCCACGGAGGGTGACATCTCCATGCACTTGGTCACGTCCGAGCTCATGGCTTGATTTAAACAAAGAGGAGGAGACAGCAGCCTTCCTCTGTCATTTTGACTGCAGGTTTCACTAAATGATGGTCTATCTCTTAGTGCCTGCCCCACGGGAGACTTCTGAGATTTGAGGTTCCCTGGCTGGAACTGGTTTTCAGTGCAAATCTGTAAAAACAAAATCAGAGTTTTCTTGATTTCCAGATGGCATCTGTTAATGTTAACACTGCAGCTCCAGGAACACTTTCAAGCTCATTTTCTCTTCCTAAACAAGATGAAGTTCCGAGCCTGCTGGCAGCTTCCTCCACCCTGTGCTGCTTGGGTTCTGAGTCCCTGGTCTTTTGTTCGTCCTCAGCAATTCTTCTTTGGCCTTGAATTAGTGCCTAGAACTGTACTTGCTGACTCTCGTGTCTCTGCTTTCACGGGCTGTGACACGCCATTCAGAGAATCTGTGTTACCTCACGACATATGGCACCGTGCACACTTTAGAGGGCTAGGAACTGGAAGGTTTCTCTT
>NW_007792455.1:0-1736 GCF_000696425.1 Galeopterus variegatus
GGCACATAACATTACCCATCACGGTGGGGACGCATTACAGTTTCTTTCTCCTCCTGACTCTGGCACCCCTCTTCATGATTATGTGTAAAATTTCATCATCAGACACTACGTGGTAAAGTTTGCTGGTCGCAAGTCTCCCGTCCACATCTTGAACTGGCTGGAAGACACTCGTGAGGCATGTTGGGGCCTTTGACTTGGATGGATGTGCTGACACTCAGATGAGTTCAGGTGTGGGGCAAACTGGGGCTGGAACAGCATGGCCCTGGGGATGGAGAGAAAGCCTGACACGGCAGGTGGGTGCTGGGAAAAGTAATTGGCAGGAGCAACTGCCACACAGGGCGGCCTAGGGACCCCACCCACAGTGTCTAAAGGACGTAACAGTTCTTGTGTGTTTGGGTAGCCGTGTGCTTGAACAGGGAAGTCCAATCTGAAAGTGAGGTCTACCTTGCATGGGAGGGTCCAGGAGGTTGGCAATACTCTTGGGCTCAGGGCAAATGGCTTCTCCACAGCAGGCTCTGAGAAGGGAGGAGAGCAGCGTGAGCTACACTGGGGGCAGGCTTCCGTGCATAAAGCTCAGGCTCAGGGAAGGGCCAAGCTCTAGCAGGACACAGAGACAGGACGTAGGCCTGGGGAACAGCCAGAGCATCCGACAGGGCCTGGAATGAAGGCTTCTGGGGTTGAGAGGCCACATGGTAAGCCCAAGTTCCTCCTAGTGCAACCAAATCCAGACAACAGACAGCAAGATTCAGACCGTGTCTGTTGCTGCTGAGGCTGCTTCCCCAGCTTGGACTGATGAGGGAAGGGGGTTGAGGCTGACCATGAGTGACATGGTGACATGGGCCCCACATCCTTGTGTGTTAGGGGGGACAGTGTGTCCAAGGCAATGGTGCCAATGGAAGGGCACACGCTGAGGGGGCAGTGGTTGATTTCCCCATGAGATGGCACTCATTCATAGTCGGTCTTTGTGTGTGCTGGTGCTTTTTATGTTTTTGCTTTGATTAAAAAAGGTGTACTGTAAATTATACTCTATTTTAGAATTCATAGAAATATGATTTGTCTTTCCTAATCTCAAAAACAGATTTCATGTGCTTTCATGATTCCTAGGGGATCGTATTTTGGATACTTAACTTCTGAGATGTGGTGACAGAGAGAGATAGAGAATATACTATAATCTCCTGCCCCAGCATGTGGGGACCTCATCTCTGTCCCAAGGAGCTCACAGTCTTGCTAGAATGGAAGATGCATCTACTCCCCTTGGACAGGCTAGACTTTGAGATGTGCCGTGCTAGGGATAAAAACAAGATGAGATTACTGGATGAGGAAGGAAAAGACTAAGTCTATCCAGAAGCTGCTTGAGAAAAGGTTGGAACATGGGTAGGTCATGAAGGAATGTTAAGATTTAAGGGGGAAAATACTTTTTCTGAAGGCTGTGAGGTAGGAGCCTCACAAACAACCCAGGTCTCCTGTGACAAAGTTGTCCAGCACATACATTTTCCTAAGAGCTGTTTGAGACAAGAGACCTCACTTCTGAGTCTGAACTTAAAGAGAAGAGGGTGAGAGGGAGGGGCATAATTTTAGAAAATCCAGGAAGCGCCCCAGCTTCTGGAGAGGGGAGAGAGCAGGTAGGCGGCAAAGCAGAGTTTTGGTAATTAGAAGGAAATGCGCTTTTTGAAATCATTTCAGGCAAGAGTTAACAAAAGATAGTAAGAATGCACAGCCTGGAAATCAACAAATAA
>NW_007792456.1:0-246 GCF_000696425.1 Galeopterus variegatus
AGTTTACTTAGATCGATGAGCATGTTGTGATGAATTTACTTAGATCGATGAGCTTGGTCTGAAGTGTTCTTAGATCGATGAGGTTGTTTGGATGATTTTAGTTAGATCGTTAAACTTAGTCTGATTATTTTTCCTAGATTGATTATCTTGGTCTGATTAGTTTTCTCAGATCGATTCGCTTGGTCTGATTAGTTTTACTTGATCGATTATTCAGGTCTGATTAGTCATCCTACATCGATTAGCTTG
>NW_007792456.1:1246-1736 GCF_000696425.1 Galeopterus variegatus
AATTAGTTTTCTGAGATCGATTCGCTTGGTCTGATTAGTTTTATTTGATCGATTATTCAGGTCTGATTAGTCATCCTACATCGATTAGCTTGCTCTGATTATTTCTCCTAGATCGATTAGCTTGGTCGAATTAGTTTTCTTAGATCGATTAGCTTGGTCTGATTTTATTTCCTAGATCAACTAGCTTGGGCTGATTATTTCTGCTAGATCGATTAGCTTGGTCTGATGAGTTTACTTAGCTTGATTAGCTTGGTAGGATGAGTTCACTTATATCGATGAGCTTAGTCTGATGAGTTTACACTTATCGATCAGCTTGGTCTGATTAGTTTAGTTAGATCAATTAGCTCTGTCCGATGAGTTTACTTAGATCGATGAGCTCGGTCTGTATAGTTTACTTAGATCGATGTGCTTGGTCTGATGAGTTTACTTAGATCGATGTGCTTGGTCTGATGAGTTTAATTAGATGGATTCGCTTTCTCTGATGACATTA
>NW_007792457.1:0-1736 GCF_000696425.1 Galeopterus variegatus
CATCTCTTCATTTCCATGACAGTCTACGAATCATAAATTTTTGCCTCACAGATTCCTGTTTGAAAAAACACAAATTTTTTTTTTCTTGAGCTTTCTCATTTTCTATAATGCTTCTGTCATTTAAATGACAAATACTATAATTTACATGACAAGTGCTACAATGTATATATCATTTAAAAAGAAGAAAAAGAGAGAGCATGCCTGGGGCCTGAGGAAAGGAGAAGAGGGCCGCAGCCCCCTCTGCCCAGAAGCAGGCAAGAGAGCACACCTGGGGTCCCAGGCAACAAACTGAGGGCAGTACCCCCTGCCCAAAAGCAGGCAAGAGCATGCCAAAAACACCACTTCAGTGTGAGTGGCCCACAGCCACTGCCACAGCCACAGCTGCTGAAAAAGCAACTTGACACCACAGCAGCAGCCACAGCCACCATGCAGGTGACCTGCCAGATGATCAAGTGCATTGACCTGAGAAGAGTCACCAGCAGAGACTGGAAAAAGAAGAGGATGTCTCTCTCCTCACAGCCCACTCCAGAGTAACAGAAGAAGCAACTGCTCTACCAGATAAAGAGACATCAATGTAGAGACACTAGAAATATGAACACCCAAGAAAATATGACACCACCAAAACAATACAGTAATTCTCAAATACCAGACCTTATGCAGTAGGAAACCCAATGACTGTAAAGGAATTCCAAGCAACAGTCTTAAGGAAACTCACTGAGGTATAAGAAGACTCAGACAACATAATAAAATGAGAAAAAAAAAATCCAGGATATAAAGGAAATTTACAAAGAGATTAATGCCTTTAAAAGAATGTAGCAGAACTCATGGAACTGAAAGATTCACTCAACAAAATGAAAAAACACAACCAAGAGCTTAAGCAGCAGGCTAGAACAAGCAGAAGAAAGAATTTCTGATCTTGAAGACAGTCTTTTGTGAATAACCCAAGTGGACCAAAAAAAAAAAAAAAAAGAAAGAAAGAAAGAAAATAAGAATTTTAAAAAATGAAGAAAATCTAAGAGAGCTAGCAGACAACCTTAAGCACACAAACATTTGAATCCTAAGTGTTCCAGAAGGGGAGAAGAAAGGAAAAGGCATGGAAAACCTATTTAATGAAATAATAATGGAAAACTTTCCAGGTGTAAGGAGAAACATGGATCTTCAGATCCAGGAGGCTCAAAGATCTCCAAACAGTTTCAACCCAAAAAGATCCTCTCCAAGACACATTATAGTCAAATTTGCAAAACTCAAAGACAAAGAGAGAATCTTTAAAAAAGCAAGAGAAAAACATCAAGTCACCTATAAGGGTGTCCCTATCAGAATAACAGCAGACTTCTCAACAGAAACTCTATAGGCCAGAAGAAAATGGGATGATATATTCAAAATACTGAAAGTGCTGCCAGCCAAGAATACTATACCCGGCAAGGATATACTTCACAAATGAGGGAAAAATAGTATATTTTCCAGATAAACAAAAGCTGTGGGAGTTCACCACCACACAACCATCCCTACAAGAAATCCTCAAGGAAGTCCTGCATTTGGAGCCCAAAAAACAACAATCACTACCACAAATACACACAAAAGGAATAAAACCTACTGGTAGAACAAAAATGCAAGTGAGAGAGAGAAAGAAACTAAGTCTTACCACCACAAAAAGCCATAGTGACAACGTAATAATGCCCCTACTTTATTTCTGGTTTCTTGTAATTTTGGACTTCTCTCTTTTCCCTTGGTCAGTC
>NW_007792458.1:0-1736 GCF_000696425.1 Galeopterus variegatus
AAACTAATTTTTAATTTTCAAAACTCAATTAGGTGTGTGTATGGTCCATTGGTATCCAGCTTTAACACCTGTCTGTTCCCGAAAGTGCCATGTTCCACTACAACCCCAGCTTCGGCACACTTGCTGTTAGCAGCTAATTCTTTTTCACATAGATTCACAAATTGGGAATAAAGTTCTAATCCTTCTTCTTTTCCAGAGTTAGAGTGATATTGCATGTTTCTTCCTTTTACTCTCCCCCCAAGGGTGGCTTGAGGAACGATAAGAATGTCACCAGGTAGATCCAGTATAGAGACGTGCTTGCCATTTTCTGTCTCACTTAATTTCACATTTAACAGTGTATTAACTGGGTTGGGAAGAAAGGCAAACATTTTGAAGTGAAAAACAAACATGAAGAAAATCATCAATCTTTCAGACAGCAAATCTCATGTTTAAAATCCAGTTTGTCAGCTCATGCTTCTAACCCAAAGTCTCTATTTAGATTTAAAAAACTGCCTCACTAAGCTAAATAATCTAAGCATAAAAAATAAGGCAAATTTCGTGGAGAAAAAGGCATGATGTCTTAACTCTAACTTGGTAGTTAAGATCAACTAACAATAAGTTCATCCAAAAAGATCTAATGAATTAACTGTACACTGGAACCTCTAATATTGTTGCCTCAGGAAAATACATAATATTTTGCCTCCCTGTCCTTTTATTTCATAAGCAAATCCCACTGGAAAAAAGAATATCATAAATCTTCCTCCAACTTATTGTTATAAATTCTGCTTTACAACAATGAACCTTAAATAAAAATTTTAGCGCGTTTATTATTTTAAACTTAGTTGCCTAGAGTTTTAATCTGGACAAAGGTTCCAGGTTCAATCCCATTATAAATCAACTGATTTTGTAGTTTCATAACCTTAAAGGTACTATTAACATGGATTAATCATTTTACAAATATAACCCATGGGAGAAGGGTAAAGGTGAAAGCAGGAATCATCAGATATTCATTGCTGCAACTGAAAAAGTAAGTCAAAAGATATAGAGCTACTGGCACTATTTTCACGTAGATATAAGAAAACATGGTGATATTATTTCTATAGCATTTAAGAGATTATTTATAGCTAATAAGAAGTGTCAAAATCACCATAAATATCTGTGTGTAGCTAAAAACCTAAACTTAGAAAACCATTACACTTTAACATTAAGCATTTTCAAAACAATAAACAAAGAATTGTCTAAATAGACTTAGAATCTCCCTACCTATATACATGTATAAATGACTTGTGTTTGCAGAGAACAGTCTTGAGAAGACAAATGGTAGAAGAAACTATATAAACCTCACACTCCTGCCCCAAAATTAGGCTTCAAAAGTCATGCTTTCTGGTAGGGTAGTCAATGGTTTCAATTATTAGAGGAAGTCAATTAGGCTTTCTGGTAGGGTAGTCAATGGTTTCAATTATTAGAGGATCTGTAGTAAATATTAGTAAGAAAGTCATGCTTTCTGGTAGGGTAGTCAATGGTTTCAATTATTAGAGGATCTGTAGTAAATATTAGTAAGGTTGCCCCATTCTACAAATCATAAAATTAACACGGTAAAAATCAGCCAGGGTGAACATCCAAATGAATTGCTAACTATGAGTTAAGTACAATCAATTTTCACTGAACTAATATCTACTTTAAATACTTCTAATTTTCTGTATTATAAATAGGGCTTTGCTATGTAGCCAGCAGTCTTTATTGACTGCCTCTAAGGA
>NW_007792459.1:0-1736 GCF_000696425.1 Galeopterus variegatus
GACTGGTCTCTATATGGGATCCGAACCCTCGGTGGGAGCGCCGCTGCACTCCCAAGCACCGCACTCTACCA
This sequence comes from Galeopterus variegatus, assembly GCF_000696425.1. NCBI lineage: Eukaryota > Metazoa > Chordata > Mammalia > Dermoptera > Cynocephalidae > Galeopterus > Galeopterus variegatus. Next base: position 72 of record NW_007792459.1, read on the forward strand.
AGTGCGCCACCGGGCCGGCCCTTCTGATAGTTTCTTATAGCTGTCATTAGCACCTAAAAAAGTATCAATTTTTAGTTATTTTTTTGTCCCTATAGAATTTTTTTTTTAAGAATTTGAATTTCACATAGGCCTACTTTCTCAATTCAATCAAAACAAAATTATTTCCTTAAGTTTTTGACTTTTAATGAAAAATATTACTTTTCTTTCTTTTTTTTTTTTTTCTTTTGCTCAGTAAGATGGCTGACTAGAGGTGGGCAGCCCTCACCTCTAATACAAAAAAAATCCAAAGCAACAAATATAGTTACCTGTAGAGTACCTAGGAGAAAACAATGGAGTCCAGCTAAACAATAAGGAAACCCCCACAAGATCTGTAAACTTGAGACAGCAACATAGAAGGGCAGAAAAAACTCCCAATTAGGAACTGCACTGAGTCTGGAGAAACCCTGCATTGCAGGGACAAAGTAGGCAAGGAGAGGCTGGCAGCCAGCGCTCCCACTGGAGATGCTTGCCAACCAGGCTGCAGAGTAATCATGTGGCCCTCGAGGACAATGAGCCCAGCATATGGAGCAGCTAAGGGCCCACATGACTGTATTTTCCCAGAGGGGAACTACACATGGAGCCACACTCTCCTTTCCTGGTCCCAGGCTGCCACTGGACATTGCCATGTTGGGAAAGGAGTCAGGGGAGCTCAGAGTCCTGCTGACCCAGGAGCCCCGCATACCCCAGTAGAGAGTGTGGTGGTCGTGGGGGAGTGCGCCAGCTGCCTGGACACATATCTTCATTCCCCCAGGGAACTCAGAGCCCTGCTGGACTTAGAAGAACCACCTGTGCCAGGGGAGAGTGAGAAGACCCAGCCAGTTGTCTGGTTCCGTGCCTTCCTTCTCCCAGAAGCTCAGAGCCTTGCCTGACTCAAAGCCCCACACCTGCTTCAGTGGATAATGAGCAAGTGCTGTGCCAGTCCCTTGTATCAGATGCCTGAATAAACGCCCTCCTTCCCTAGGCGCTCAGAGATCTGTCTGACACAATGCGCCCATCAGCACCAGTGGAGAGAGGGCCAGGGATGTGCAAGTTGCCCAGATCTATACCGCCTTCCCTGGGAGCCCAGTGTTCCATGTGACACAGTGGCCCACCTGCACAAACAGAGAAGGTGAGGGGAACCAAATGGCACTTACTACCATGCTCACCCAGAGCCAAACGTATGAAGCCCAACAGAGCTATCAATATAAAAAACCACTACAGGTAAGAGTCTCTGCCCTCAGAAACCACTCCAAAAACCAAAAGAAGTGACTATACCACCAGATGACCAGACATCAACTCAGTGATATGAGAAATGTGATAAAATGGGGAAACATGACTCTCCCCAAAGAAGACTACAATTCTCCAATACCAGACCCCAAACAACAGGAAACCAGTGAACTGTCTGAAGAGGAATCTCAAACAGCAATATTAAGGAAACTCAGCATGATGGAAGAAAAAATAGAAATGACAATGAAGTAAAAAAAAAAAATCCATAACATATATGAGAAATTCAACAAAGAGACAGAAACAATAAAAAAGAACCAAGCAGAAATCCTGGAAATGAAGAATTCATTCAATGAAATAATAAAATAGAACCAAGAGCAAAAGCAGCAGGCTTGAACAAGTGGAAGAAAAAAATTATGAACT
>NW_007792460.1:0-562 GCF_000696425.1 Galeopterus variegatus
TGGAATCAGTAGGTTTGCAGAACCACATCCAGATTGAAAAGTATGCTCTTGAACTTGGACCAGCTTGGATGACCCACACTTAGGAAAGTTATAATCTCACTTTTTACCGTCTAAATAAATATTATTTTAGACTTGATTGTGGAAAATATCCATGAACATGCAGATAACTGATGATGCTTATATAGTTTGATTTTAAGTTGAAGACACTTTGCTTAGCATTTGATTTGAGGAAATGGGTCTTGAGATGCTACAGTTCTGGTGTGGCTTCCAGGACCCCTCACCCAGATTATCACTTAAATGTAGGCTAATTGTTATAATGTGAGACTATTTTTTAAAGCAGCCAGCCAGTTTTTGGTACTACCTCTGCAAGAAGAAAAGGACAAATGGATTTTTTTTAAAGAATTGTTTCCTTCAGGGAAAGAGTACACTAAAGAACTGCAGACTAAAAACTGGTAATTCTCATCAGGTAAAACTGTTTGTTCAGTGCTTTAATGGTCCAAACTTTCTTTCTTTCTTTCTTTCTTTCTTTCTTTCTTTCTTTCCTTCCTTCCTTCCTTCCTTC
>NW_007792461.1:0-1736 GCF_000696425.1 Galeopterus variegatus
TTTCTATTATGTTCCTTCCAGAAAGAGAAGAGAATAAAAAGAGCACTAAAAATGTATTTTTGAAATAATAGCTGAAAACTTTCCAAATCTTGAGACAGATATGGACATACAGATCCAAGAAGTTCAAAGATACCCAAAGAGATTGAACCCAAAAGGTCCACTTAGAGGTGCATTGTAATGAAACTATCAAAAGAAAAAGAGAGAATTCTAAAATCAGCAAGAGAAAAGCATCAAGTTACCTAAAAGGGGATCCTCATCAGACTAACAATAGATCTCTCAGCAGAAACCCTTAAGGCAGGAAAGAAAGAGATAATATATTCAAAGTGTTAAAGAAAAAAGTCCACCTGCCAAGAATACTATCCGCAGCAAAGTTTTCCTTCAGAAATGTAGGAGAAATAATGTCCCTCCCAGACAAGCAAAACTTAATCACCACTACATGGGCCCTACAGGAAATCCCTAAGTTGTAATCCTTTTGGAGAGCAAAAGGATGACAACTCCCATCGTAATAATACATGAAAGAGCAGGTATGCAAATTAGAAAAAGAAAGAATTCATATGACTACAGAGAACTACCAATTTGAAAAGAAACATAAGAAGAAGAAGGGAACAAAGTATATATAAAACAACCATAAAACAACCCAGAAATGGACAGGAATATGCCTACATCTTTCAATAATAACCTTGAATGTAATGGATTAAATTCCCCTCTTAAAAGATTTAGACTAGATGAATGGATATATAAAAAAAAATAAGACCAACTATATTCTACATGCTGCCTTCAGAAACTCATATCACCTGTAAAAATACACATAGACTAAAAGTAAAGGGCTGGATAAAGATATTCCATGCAAATGGAAACCAAAAACAACCAGGAGTAGCTATACTTAGATAAAACAGATTTTAAATAAAAAGAAAACTATAAAAATAGACAAAGAAGGTCGTTACATAATGATAAAGGGGCCAATTCAGAAGGAGGACTTAACAATTGTAAGCATATATGCATCTAGCACCAGAGTGCTCAGATATATAGAGCAAATATTATTAGAACTACAAAGAGATAGATCCCAATACAATAATAGTTGGGGATTTCAAAACTCCACTCTTAGCATTGGAAAGATCATCGAAACAGAAAATCAATAAAGAAGCAATAGAATTAAACTGCATGACAGACTGAATGGACTTAATAGGCATCTACAGAACACTCCATCTAACAGCTACAGGATATAAACTCTTCTCATCAGCACATGAAACATTCTCCAGGACAGACCACATGTGAGGCCACAAATCAAGTATCAACAAACTTAAAAAATTCAAAGTCATATCAAGTATCTTTTCAGACCACAAGAGAATAAAACTAGAAATCAGTAACAAAAACTTTGGAAACAGTACGAATACATGAAAATTAAATAACATGCCCCTAAAAGACCAATGAGTCAATGAAGAAATTAAGAAAGAAAAAAAAAATTCCTTGAAACAAATGGAAATAGAAACACAACACACCAAAACCTATAGGATACTGCAAAAGCAGTACTAAGAGGGACGCTTACAGCAATAAATGCTTACATTGAAAAGGTAGAAAGATTTCAAACAAGCAATGCAAGGAACTAGAAAAGTGACAATAAACCAAACCCAACATTAGTAGATGGAAAGAAATAATAACCATCGAAGCTGAACTAAATTAAATGGATACCAAAAAAATCATACAAAAGATCGACGAAACAAAAAGTTGTTTTTTTT
>NW_007792462.1:0-1736 GCF_000696425.1 Galeopterus variegatus
GATCGCAACCCTCAGTGTCGCGGCCGTACCGGACCGGGACCGGCAACGGGATCACAACCCTTGGCGTTGCTCCCGCACCTCACTCAGGCAGTGAGCAGCCGGTCTGTATGTGGGATCCGAACCCTCGACGGGGGCACAGCCGCACTCTCAAGTGGCGCACTGTAGCAGTGCGTCACCGGGCCGGCCCTATCTTTGCAACTTTTATAAACATTTTGTCAAAAGAAAAACATTTTAAAAGTATAGTAGAAGGAAAGGTACTTCTATAGCTTATACTGAGGCAGTTTGTATGTCTTTTATCCCCAGCTCTTTCTACTGCTTTTGAACATATAAAATATGTAATTTTTTATTGGCTCTAAATGTACACACGACCATATCACGATCTCTCCATGTTCCTTTTCTTAGTGTCCAAGAAAAGCTCAACTCTTGGGCCAATATGCTCATTACATTCACTTGTTGGCATGTGCAAAATGTTGTCATCTATCCACTAATAAATGCTTTTGAAGCACCTACTCTGTGCCAGGCACTGTGCAAGCAGGTAGCAATAAAATGGGGGAAAGAAATAAACTTGGTCTTTGCCTTCATTGAGCTTTAATTGTGCATAGAAGAAGTTAATTTATTTCCTTAGGACTTGCCAAGGCAAGTGCTCCTTATCTAGCTTAGTTCTGTGAAATACCCAAAGGCTTTCCTGGTTTTCCTTAAATTTATACTGTAGACGGACCTGCCTAGTTCGTCTCCCCTTAAAGCCAGGAACGAGCTACACAGAACTGAGTAAAAGCCCCACCTGCCTGATCATCTGAAAGCTGCGAACATCATCCATGCCTGCTTCCCTCTGCCCCATCCAAGCAGATTAAAGGCATCCAGGCTCACTAAGAGGAACTTGGAAATGCAGAGAAATAGAAAGTATATTTAAAGTCACCTCATTTCAAACGCAGCTGCTACTAAGGTTTCTGCGTATTTTTCTCTTAGATATTTTTTTCTATGTACTTTAAAAAATGTTTAAATGATTAACACTATTGCATAAATACTTCCTTATATTGTTACTTAATATTCATAAACCTCATTTTTATTTGCCCAATAATATTTCTTAAAGAGGATTTTTTAGTCTAATCTTTTACTTTGTGTTGAACATTAACATTTTTTCTTCCAGGTTTTTGCTAGTATAAATAGTGCTGTGATAAATATTTTTTTTAATAAGAGGTCTTCCATATTTATGGCTATTTCCTGAGTATGAATTTCTAGAAGTGGAATTATTTGGTCAAAGGATTCAAATATTCTTAAAGCTCTGATTATGTATTCTCATATTGTTTTTCTAGAGGATAATACAAATTTATACTTTTACCAGCCGTATTAGTTTTCTACTGCTGCTGTAATTAGTTACCACAAACCTAGTGGTTTAAACTATACAAATTATCTTATATGTAGGCCAGCTGTCCAGTACAGGTCTCACTGGGCTAAAATCAGGTTGCTGGCAAGGCTGCATTCTTTTCTGAAGACTCTAGGGCAGAATCCATTTCCTTTCTCAGTCAGGTGGCAGAATTGAGTTCCATGGGGTTGTAGGACTGAGGTCCCATTCCTTGCTGACTGTCAGCTGGGGTTGCCCTTGGCTCTCAGAGACCTCTCTCTGGTCCTTGCACATGGCTCCTGCTTCTCAGAACCAGTGATGGGGTGTTGAATCCTTCTCACTGTGCCTTCATCAGACTTATTCTTCTGTCTTTGGTTGTCGCATTTCTCTGCCT
>NW_007792463.1:0-1735 GCF_000696425.1 Galeopterus variegatus
CTAGGATAGTGCCTAGCAAAAGGTCAGTGCTAATAGACATTTACTCTTAATAGGATATCAAGAGAGCTCTTGTTTTGGGTTAAATTGGAAGCTTTATCAACTTTAACAGTTTGTGATTTTGTGTTTATTTAACTTCCCCCTGAAACACAGTGCTGACTCTTGTTTGGCACGTGATAAATACTTGTTGATAAATTGATACTAATAGTCTTTCAATAATCTCTATTAAGAGTGCCACAAAAATTGTGGCATGACTTCCAGAGAGAGGAAGTGAAGGCAATATTCATTAAAAGGCTAATTTCTGCCACTCTCAGAGCTTTTAATACCACTGAGTGTTTCTGTGTCTATTAAAAGAAATAAAATATCATATCCCTAAGAAACAGCCTAACAAACTGGCCTTGAGTTTTAAGAACCTTTTAAAAATAATAATATTCCTGATTTTATATCATAGTACATATTTTTTGATTCTTGCTTTCATTGTAACTTGAACTGAGTTGGTCTATGCCAGGCACTGGTAATAAGAAATAAAAGCTACATTTCTTCTCCTTTGTCTACGAGTTTTATTTTTTTGAAAGATTTACTATGTACCTACTAGTTTTGATAAGTGCTCTAAGGATACAAAAGATGCACAGAGTTATTCCCCAAGGAGTCATCATTTCATTCCTGAATTTCTACCAAATAGGCAAACTTGACTCCAATATTGCTCACTGATACAAACCAGTGACTTCAATATAAATTTCACACAAATTCTAGGATCTGAATTTGACTCAGTCTGAGCCATTGTCCTAGGAAAAAATGCCCATAAAGAAAAGATAAACTTAGTATTATTCAGCTTGAAGAATAGATGGCTAGAGAGGAAAAATCATGTGTAATACCTATTTCAAAAACATGAAGGATTTTTGCTTGAGAGATGGTTACCGTATGTTCTTCATGTCCCCTGAGGATAAACAAAGGAAAGCTAGAAAAAATACAGCTTAAATGAGAGCAATGGAGATGTTGGATAACGATTCAAAAAAGAACTCTTGGGTAATAAGTGCCGTGAAGTATCAGAACAGGTTAGCAGGAGACAGTGTGAAATCTCTTTTTCTAGGAGAGTTAGTTGTGTGTACATTGGTTTCCAGTTTGTTCCACCACCTGTCTTTCTATTTGCATTAATGAAAAAAGAACAGAAAAGCTAACTGATTCCTTCCTGGAGATGTAACTCTACAGACAAACACATGATTGCTACAAAAGACATTTAAATCACCTTCTGTTCTTCATTCCAGGCGATCCCCATTTTCTTCCTTGCTTAGTCTCAAGATGACCCAGCTGGCCGTAGAGTCCTAGATCCTTGACTGGCTCTGAGACACTCACTGTCCCAGGCACTGCCTTGGTCTCCAGGTCTTCTAACCACCCTTCTCTCTTTCTGGTTCCTCACTCCCCTTCTATACATTCATCATGAATATGCCAAACATTCTAAACACACTGCTTTCTTAGGAAAGGATCATCCATTTTCATGAATTCAATCACCACCTTTAGGTGGCTGTCTCACAAATCCACAACTTCAGTCTAGTTCTCTCCCCTAAACTCTATGTCAGGACCTCCTACTGACTGATGGGCTCTCACTTGGTTTTCTCATAGTCATGAAAACCTCAAAACTATCACCTCCAAAAAGCCATCTCCTTCTCTTGGCTTTTTAAAATATTTTTCACTGATATCTTTGTTCTCCTTACGTGCCAGCCAAGAAAATGTATCTTTT
>NW_007792464.1:0-253 GCF_000696425.1 Galeopterus variegatus
CTCCCCGCCCGCCTGGCTCCCGCCTACCACACCAGGCTAGGCGCCCACAACAGAGTTGCCTCCATTTTATCGGGTTGGGGCGGAGACGGCCGGGTTAGTGAGGGCAGCCCAGCCATCTCTGCTTGGCGCGGATCCGCACTGAGACGTGCCATTTGCTTACCTTGACGCGGGACACCCTGGGGCCTGTGGACAGGCCTACAATCCCACTCTCCCCGCGGATCTCAGACAGGGCTGGTAGCGTGGGGAGCCCCCG
>NW_007792464.1:1217-1735 GCF_000696425.1 Galeopterus variegatus
AGCCCAGAGAACTCTCAAGCTACATTGAAGTTACTCAGTGAGCTCTCCCGACGGGCCGACCCGTGCTGGGGGGAGTCAAAGAGGAATTGTGTGCTGAGGGACCCTCCCCCAAGGAGTTCACTCCCAGCAGTCGGAGAGACTGGACACCTGCTGGGCAGGGCGGGGCAGGGCACAACTTTGATGACTCAACTGAAAGACAAGGTTTGTAGAAGACACGCCTCAGCCCTGTCCTGAGCACGCAGAGTGGGGAGGGGCATGGCAAAAGGAGGCAGAGTCTCAGAAATAAATAAATAAAGAAAGAACAATTACACACCCTGCGGTAACCCTTTGCAAGGCTCAATAGCCCCATCTAGTGTACACAGAGTGTGAAATCGCCCCAATAGCGAGGTGCAGAACACACACACCTTACGAGACTTGAATCAGAGGTCTAAGATTTGAGTGAAAATCCCAGCCAAAATGAACAAACACCCAAAAAGAGATACCCAAAATGCAAAAAAACAAGAAAATACACCATCAAA
>NW_007792465.1:0-845 GCF_000696425.1 Galeopterus variegatus
TCTGATTAGTTTTCTTAGATCGATTAGTTGGGTCTGATTAGTTTTCAAGGATTGATTAGCTTGGTCTGGTTAGTTTTCCAAGATCGATTGGCTGGGTCTGATAAGTTTTCCTAGATTGAGTAGTTGGGTCTGATTAGTTTTCCAAGATCGATTATTTGGGTCTTTTAGTTTTCCTAGATTGACTAGCTTGGTCTGATTAGTTTTCCGAGATCGATTATCTTTGACTGGTTAGTTTTCTTACATGGATTAGCTTGGTGTGATTAGTTTTCCTGTATCGATTAGCTTGGTCTGGTTAGTTTTCCTAGATCGATTGGCTTGGTCTGATTAGTTTTCTAAGATCGATTAGTTGGGTCTGATTAGTTTTTCAACATTGATTAGCTTTGTCTGATTATTTTTCCAGGATCGATTAGCTTGGTCTGATTAGTTTTCCAAGATCGATTACCTTGGTCTGATTAGTTTTTCTAGATCCGTTGGCTTGGTCTGATTAGTTTTCCAGGATCGATTATTTGGGTCTGATTACTTATCCTAGATCGATTAGCTTGTTGTGATTATTATTCCTAGATCGATTAGGTTGGTCTGATTATTTTTCCTAGATTTATTAGCTTGGTCTGATTAGTTTTCCAAGATCGATTAGCTTGATCTGGTTATATTTCCTTGATTGATTAACTTGGTCTGATTATTATCTCCTAGATCGATTAGCTTGGTTTGATGAGTCTACTTAGATCGACTAGCTGTGTCTGATGAGTTTACATAGATCGATGAGCTTCTTCTGATGACTTTACTTAGATCGATTTTTTGGTCTCGTGAGTTTACTTAGATCGATTAGCTTGGTCCGATGAGTTTAC
>NW_007792466.1:0-1735 GCF_000696425.1 Galeopterus variegatus
TAACAATTGAATTTAATCTGTAAATCACTGTGGGTAGTATGGACACTTTAACAATATTAATTCCTCCAATCTATTAACACAAGGTATTTTTCCATATATTTGTGTCTTCTTCAGTTTCTTTCACCAATGTTTTATAGTTTTCAGTATACAGCTCTTTCACCTCCTTGGTTAAATTTATTCCTAGATGCTTTATTTATTGATTTTTATTTTTTCATAGCTATTATAAATGGGATTGTTTTCTTTTTCAGGTAGTTGTTAGTGTACAGAAATGCTATTAATTTTTGTATGTTGATTTTGTATTCTGCAACTTTACTGCATTTGTTTATTTGTTCTACCAGGGTTTTCTGCAAACCAAGATAATTTAACTTTTTCCTTTCTGAATTGGATGCCTTTTATTGCTTCCTCTTGCCAAATTGCTCTGGCTAGGACTTCCAATTCTATGTTGTATTGAAGAGGACAAAGTGAGCATCCTTGTCTTGTTCCTAATCTTAGAGGAAAAGCTTTGAACTTTTCACCATTGATTATGATGTTTTTCCTTTATGGCCTTTGTTGTGCTGAGGTACATTCCTTCTATACCTAATTTGTTGAGAGTTTTCTTTAATACAAAATGATGTTGAGTTTTGTCAGTGCTTTTTCTGCATCTATTGAAATGATAATGTGGTTTTTGTGCTTCAGTCTGTTAATGTGGTGTATCACATTTATTGATTTTCATATACAGAATCATTCTTGCATCTCAGGGATAAATCCCACTTCAGCATGGTGAACAATACTTTCAATGTACTGTCAAATTTTGTTTGCTAATATTTTATTGAGGATTTTTGCATCTTTGTTCATCAGGGATATTGGCATGTAATTTTTTTCTTGTGATTGTCTTGATTTAGTGTCAGGGTAATGCTGACCTCATAAAATTAGTTTGGACATATTCGTTCCTCTTCAATTTTTCAAGAGTTTGAGAAGCATTAGTATTAGTACTTTAAATGTTTGATAGAATTCAGCAGTGAAACCATCAGCTCCTGGTTTTCTTTGATGAGAGACTTTATACTAGTGATTCAATCTCTTTACTCATGACTGGTTTATTCAAATTTTCTAATTCTTCGTGATTCTTTCTTGGTAAGATTTATGCTTCTAGGAATTTATTCATTGTTCTAGGATATCCAATTTTTTGGCATATAATTGTTCATAGTAGTGTCTTTGATCCTTTGTATTTCTTCAGTATCAGTTGTAATGTCTCCTCTTACATCTCTGATTTTATTTGCATCCCCTCTCTTTTTTTCTTTTCTTTTTTTTTAACACTTGTTTTTATGTATTTGTGGGATGCTGTATGTTGTATCAATACATGGAAGTTTTCTTTTTAATCACATAAAAACATTACAATTTTATTGCTTTTGTGTTCTTTTGCTCCACAATTTCTGTCTGGTTCTTTTTTATGGTTTCTATCTCTTTGTTGAACTTTTCATTTTTTTCATGCATTATTTCCTGATTTTGTTTAGTTGTCTGTATTCTCTTGTAGCTCATTGAGCTTTTAAAAGATGATTATTTTTAATTATTTGTCAGGCAGTTCCATTTCTTTAGGGTCAGTTACTGGTGCTTTACTTTGTTCCTTGGGTGGTGTCAGGTTTCCTTGATTGTGATCCTTTTGGCCATGTGTTGGTATCTGCACATTTGTAGAAGTAGGCACTTATTTGAGTATGAATAGACTGACTTCAGCAGGGAAAGCCTCCCACCAGTCAGCTTA
>NW_007792467.1:0-1735 GCF_000696425.1 Galeopterus variegatus
AGTGAGAGACAGAACACAGTGCTTGAGTGGAGCCTGGATTGACCTGTGGAGAAGCGAAAGAAGAGGTGGAAAAGATACACCAAGGACAGATCATGGGGGTCACAATACCAAGATGAGCATTTGTCCTTGGAGAGCTGGTCAGGGCACACAGACCGAGCTGTGCTGCCTCTGGGAGAGGAATGGCCGGAGATGGAAGCTTGGTTAGAAGACCCAGCAGCTCTGGCCCTTGGTGCTAAGTGCTGATTTTGGGCCTTCACAATTTTGTCAATTGACCAACACTTACTGAACTCCTTGGTGTGGGCTCTTCACGGGGACCAGGTGATATTTCACCTCCCTACCTGGGAGAGGAGACACATCAAGAGACCTTTGTAATTCAGCACAATGGGTTAAGGGCAAAGCTATAAGAATTCCTATAAAAATCTGGGAACCCAGAGGTGGAAGAACACAGAAGCAGCCAGACACTTAAAATGTCACCCAAAGAGCAGAAGACAGCATGACCTTCAGAACTGGGTGGCCTCATTCATCCCAGTTGTGTGGTTTTGGGTAAGTTATATCACTTCTCTTGCCTCTGTTTCCCTTATTTGTAAATTGGGCCAAATAATAGTGCCTATTTTGTAAAGTTGTCATCAAAATTAAATGGGTTAGTATATGTACAATGCCTAGAAACACACTTGGTCTCAGTATCTGATGAGCAGGTGCCAGCCTTTGCTGTTGCTGTGGCAGAACTGCATAACGAGCAGTACAGAATGGCATTTCAACACACCCACTCCTCCCTCAGGGGTCTGCGGGTTTAACTTGCTTGACTCTAGACTGAGGGTCAGTTTTGATTTTGATCTGTGTGTATCCTCAGTCTGGATCCCAGGAGCATCTCCATCTGGGACTTGTTATCATAACGGAGAGCAGGAGTGCTGGGGTCCAAGTCAAAGTACCCCCGCCGAGGTACATCCCAGCTCTTCACATTCCCGCGGCCGAGACCAGCATTGATTGGGCATGAAAACGTGTTCTTTCCACGGAGGTGGGCAGGGGATGGCAGATATTTCATAAATAGTAACATAATATGCCACATCTGTCATGGACCGTTTCCTGGAGGAGGTGATGGAAATAGATTGAAAAAAAGTTGGGTAAGTGTATTAGTTAGAGATAAAAACAAAAGCACAAATATGAAGAGGTAGAACTGACCAAGTGACTATTGTAATACATTTTCTTGTTTTATTTATTTTTAATTTTTGATTTTTTCCCCAGCTTTATTTAGGAATAATTGACAAAAATTGTATACATTTATGGTGCACGATGTAATATTTCGACATATGTATACATTGCAAAATTATTAAATCGAGGTAATTAACATACCCATTGCCTCACATACTTATTTTTTTGTGCCGAGAACATTTTAGATATTCTCCCTTAGTAATTTTCAAGTACACAATACATTATTACTAACCATAGTCAATATGATGTACAATAAATAAATGTCCAGAATTTATTCATCCTGTCTAAATGAAATTTTGTACCCTTAATTGGAGTAAACTTGTCATAGTATATAACGACAAGCATTAAACTTGACATAAGGAGACCTAAATTCCAGTTGTATAATCTTGGTAAAGATGATTACAATTTGGGGGCCTCTGTTGTTTCATTTGCAAAAAAGAGGAAGCATCAGAATCACCTGGACTGATGGTTAAAACACAGATTGTTGGCATCCAGTTCCACCTGAGTTTCCAATTCAGGAGGTCTG
>NW_007792468.1:0-1735 GCF_000696425.1 Galeopterus variegatus
TGGACAGTGGTCCATCGTTACCAATATTTTCCATCCTCTTTCTTCTCAAATTTTTTGCATAGGGAAGATCTTTCCTTTAAGTAGTTAAATCAGTTATTGTTTCCTCTGTGACTTCCCCACATTCCTACCCCCTGCGTTGAAGCTTAGGAGCTCTTGCTTTCTCTCCTATGGAAATTTGATAAATATTCCTTCAAGTTTTTCCTGGTGGGATTTTTACAAAAACCTTGAACATTTTTGACAGTTATTTGTGAAGAAAGGGTTATGCTTGAAACTTATTCCAATTTTTCAAAAATTAATTACTGGATGATCCTGCATTCCTTTTATCTTTTATATGCATTAACATAAATTGAAATGTAACACCCAGTATCTCAGAATGTGGCTATATTTGGGGAGAGGGCTTTGAAAGAGGTAATTAAGGTAAAATCAAGGTTGTATTGGTATGCTCTTATCCAATATGACTGGTGTCCTTATAAGAAAAGGAAATTTGGACACAAATATGTGCAAGCACAAAAGACAGACCATGTGAGGACACAGAGAGAAGGTAGCCATCTGCAAGTGAAGGAAAGTGGCTTCAGAAGAAACTGAACCTGACTGACAGCTTGATCTTGAACTTCCAGCGTTCAGAATCGCGAGAAAATAAATTTCCAGTGTTTAAGATACCCAGTCTGTGATATTTTGTTATGGCAGCCATAGCAAACTAAGACAACATCCTACATTTAATATGGTATTTATCTCTGTTTGCTTGGATCCATGTGCAATATTACACTATTTTTTATTAGCTTTATAACCTTTTAGTATCTAAAAGGGCTAGTTGCTCTTTCATTCTGGCTTTCAGAATTTGGGAGTAATATTAGCCATATATATATATTTTTGTGGCTGGGTGGTAAGGGGATCCTAACCCATGACCTTGGTGTTATAAGGCTGCACTCTAGCCAACTGAGTTACCTGGTCAGCCCAACTATATATTTGTTTATTAGAGATTATACCACATACTGGCCCCTGTGCCAAGCACCAAAATAGGATGCTTGGAGTATAAGTAACTTGCTAAGGTTACAGAGAGCTGGGACAGCAGCATAAAGGCAGGTCAGAACGCTGACTGATACACCCCTTGGCTGGGTGGATGACCTTCTTTTGTTCTCCAACACCTCAGGCTTGCACCATCCTTGTACTTGTGATACTGTCAACCTAAAGGAAGAAGCCGAGGTAAAAATATATAAAACAAAATTTATTTGAGTAAAGGTTGAGGACTACAGCCTGGAAGACACAGCTTCAAGTTGCCCTGAATATGTGCTTCATACAGCAACAGTTAGGAACAGATTTTTAAAGAGAGAGAGGGAGAAGTTAAGGGGCAGTTCCAAAGTTGTTTGCCAAGAATTTACATTAGTTCACTAAAATAGCATAAGCTACTGATCGGCTAGATATTGCTCTTTGTGTCATAAATTCCAGGAACGTTGCAACAGTGTGTGAGTGTTGCATTGTATAACTTGTGATAACATCTGAATAATTTACACCCATAGTGGTGGTAGCTAGTCTGGATACTGCTGCTGAAACCACTTTTCCTTCCTTCCTTCCTTCCTTCCTTCCTTCCTTCCTTCCTTCCTTCCTTCCTTCCTTCCTTCCTTCCTTCCTTCCTTCCTTCTCTCTCTCTCTCTCCCCCTCCCTCCCTCTCTTTCCCCACTACCACCAGACCTCTTTCCCAGTACCATGTTGCAATTGCCTGTTGCTGTGGCTTGAA
>NW_007792469.1:0-485 GCF_000696425.1 Galeopterus variegatus
CTCCTGCAGTTTTTGTTTGTCTGAGAAATATACTATTTGCCCTTCGTTTCAGAAGGATAGCTTTGTGGGGTAGAGTATTCTTGGCTGGCAAGCTCTGTCTTTTAGTATTTTGAATATATCATCTCATTCCTTTCTGGATTTTAGGGTTTGTGATGAAAAGTCTGATGCTGGTCTGATTGGGGCTCCCTTATAGGTGATTTGATGCTTCTCTCTTGCAGCTTTTAAGATTCTCTCTTTGTCTTTGAGTTTTGCCAGTTTGACTATAAAATGTCTTGGAGAAGACCTTTTTGGGTTGAATACATTTGGGGATCTTTTACCTTCCTGAATCTGAAGATCTGTGACTTTTCTTATACCTGGGAAGTTTTCTGCCACTATTTTGTTGAATATGTTTTCAATACATTCTCATTTTTCCTCCCCTTCCGGAATACCCATGACTCAGATATTTGAGTGCCTAAGTTTGTCTGATATGTCTCTTATATTCTCAT
>NW_007792469.1:1272-1734 GCF_000696425.1 Galeopterus variegatus
TATGTTTTCAATACATTCTCATTTTTCCTCCCCTTCTGGAATAACCATGACTCGGATATTTGAGTGCTTAAGGTTGTCCGACATCTCTCTTAGATTTTCTTCAATGTTTTGTTTTAAATTCTTTTTTCTGTTTTTCTTTCTTTTTTTTTTTGTCTGCCTGTGTTATTTCAAACAGCCCATCTTCAAGGTCAGAAGTTCTCTCTTCTGCTTCTGCAAGCCTGCTGGTTAAACTCTCTGTTCTGTTTTTTATTTCATTGCATGAATTCTTCAGCTTGGCAAGCTCTGCTACATTCTTTTTCAGGGCATCGATTTCCTTGCACATTTCTTCCTTCAGGTCCTGTATACTTTTCCTCATTTCATCGTTTTGTTTAGCTGAGTTTTCTTGTATCTCATTCAGTTTCCTTAGAATTATCACTTGAAATTCCTTGTCAGACATTTCAACTCCTTCTTGTATAGGATCTA
>NW_007792470.1:0-1734 GCF_000696425.1 Galeopterus variegatus
CTTAACATAATTTTCTCTAAGTTCATCCATGTTGCTGCAAATGACAGAACTTCATTTTTTTAATGGCAAAGTAGTATTCCATTGAGTACATATACCACATTTTCCTTATCCAGTCATCTGTTGATAGATATTTAGGTT
This sequence comes from Galeopterus variegatus, assembly GCF_000696425.1. NCBI lineage: Eukaryota > Metazoa > Chordata > Mammalia > Dermoptera > Cynocephalidae > Galeopterus > Galeopterus variegatus. The sequence goes on from NW_007792470.1 coordinate 139, forward strand.
GGGTTCCAACTCCTGGCTACTGTAAATAGAGCTGCAATAAACACAGGAGTGCAGGTATCCCTTTGACATACTGATTTCCATTCCTTTGAGTGGGATTGCTGGATCGTACAGTAGTTCTATCTGTAGTTGTTTGAGGAACCTCTATACTGTTTTCCATAATGGCTATTCTAATTTACAGTCCTACCAACAGTGTAGGGGGGTTCCCCTTTCTCTGCATCCTCGCCAGCATTTTTTATTCTGTCTTTTTGATCACGGCCTAACTGAGGTGAGATGCTATCTCAATGTGGTTTTGATTTGCATTTCCTTGATGCTTAGTGATGGTGAGTATTTTTTCATGTGTCTGTTGGTCATTTTCATATCTTACTTTGAGAAATGCCTATGTAGCCCCTTTGCCCATTTTTTAATCAGGGTTACTTGTTTTTTTTTTAACTGTTGTTTGAGTTCCTTGCAGATTCTGGATATTAACCCCTTATCAGATGCATAGTTTCCAAATATTTCCCCCCATTCTGTAGGTTGTCTTTTCACTCTGTTGATTGTTTACTTTGTTGTGCAGACACTTTTTAGTTTGATATAATCCCACATGTTTTTTTCTTTCGTTTCCTGTACTTTTGTATTATTATTATTTTTTTTAAAGATGACCAGTAAGGGGATCTTAACCTTTGATTTGGTGTTATCAGCACCATGCTCTCCCAAGTGACCCACTGGCTGGCCCTTTGTAATCTTATAAAGTCTTGGCCCATCCTGCTTCCTGAACTGTTTCTCCAATGTTTTCCTTTAGGAGTTTTATAGTTTCAGGTCTTATATTTAAGTCCTTAATCCATTTTTAGTTGATTTTGGTATATCACAAGAAGTACAGGTCTAGTTTCCTTTCTCAACGTATGGATGTACAGTTTCCCAGCACCATTTGCTGAAGAGACTGTCCTTTCACCAATGTATGTTCTTGGTGCCTTCATCAAAAATCATTTGGCTGTATGTATGTGGGTTGATTTCTGGGTTCTCTATTCTGTTCCATTGGTCCATGTGCCTGTTTTTATGCCAGTTCTGTGCTGTTTTGGTTACTGTAGCTTTGTAGTATAACTTGAAGCCAGGTAGTGTTATGCCTCCAGTATGTATGTATGTATGTATGTATGTATTTATTTATTTATATTTATTTATTTATTTTGTTCAGGATTGCTTTGGCTATTCACAGTCTTTTGTTGTTCCATAAGAATGTTAGGATTGTTTTTATTTTTTCTATTTCTGTGAAGAATGTCTTTGGTATTTTGATGGGGATTGCACTGAATCTGTAGATCTCTTTGGGTAGTATGGACATTTAAAATATGTTAATTCTTCCCATCCAAGAGCATGGAATGTCTTCCCATCTTTTTGTGTCTTCTTTAATTTCTTTCAGCAGTGATTGGTGTTTCTCATTGTAGAGATCTTTCACCTCCTTGGTTAAATTTATTCTTAGGTATTTTATTCATTTATTTATTTATTTATTTGTTGGTGACTATTGTTAGTAGGCTCGTTTTCTTGATTTCTTTATCTGCTAGTTCGAGTTTAGAGTCTAAAAACACTGATTCCTGTGTGTTGATTTTGGCTCATTCTTTTTTTCTT
>NW_007792471.1:0-1734 GCF_000696425.1 Galeopterus variegatus
TGTGTGTGTGTGTGTGTGCGTGTGTGTGTACTATATGATCATGAAAAAAAGTCTGGGAAGACCATGCATATACATCCAATGTGAACATTGGTCACTTTGGGATGGAGGGGGAACAGAATGTTGACTTTTACTTTATACATATGTACGTTATTTGTTTTGCTGCAAAGACCATGAATTGCTGTTATAGTACAAAAAAATTCAATAAAGCAAATAAAAAAAAAATCAGGAACTTCCAGTTTCCTATGAGATAATGACAGCTGCTTATATTTGAATCTGTCCAAAAACCATAGAAATCAAGTAGGAGAACAAATGCAAACACCTGTAACTCACATTTATAGCCAGGGCCTGATACATAATTGGCAGGGTCTAGTCCAACATGAAAATGAGGGGCCCCAACAGGGTGCAAAGAAGTCAATCTCCCCTTCCTAGGACCCTACCACCCTGAACTACAGCAGACTGGCAACCTCCAAGGAACCGCATCTTTTGTGCTGGGACATGCTCTGTACCTGGATCAGCAGTGAACGAGAGGTCCTCACTGAGTGTCCTGCTGAATGCACTATGACTCTGCCAACCTGGGACCCCAACCCTTCTCACACATGCTTCCAGGGCCCTGGTGTGTGTGGAGGACTAGAACAGACCAGAGAACTCTGCCTGCAATGCAACCAGATCACTGCTCCAGCCAGAGGACTGCAGTGGTTGCAGGGCAGTGGCAGGAGCAAGCTGCTGATAACTTATCCAGTGGAAGTGGTAAGGTGAGAAGTGGGAGCTTCAGAGGGTGGGGAGGAGGCAGGACCACTTGTGAGCTGAGGCTTCAAGGCCCTGACACACGGCCCATTGTCCCATCAGACCTCACTTACAAAACACAAATTCAGAGATTAACACAAATTATCGGGAACTTCAGGACAGTGACTGCAGAGCATTAAACCCCAAGCATGAGACCCTTCTGAGAATGGGGCCCTGTGCAACTGCATTGGTGGCATGCCTAGGAATCCAGCCCCGCCTACTGCATATTTAGGAGGTGGAGCACACCCTAAACTTCAATTAATGCACAGGGAGGGAAACAAACATCTGAAACCAGCAGAAACCTTGTCAGAGGAGAGGGTCAACAGCACAGCCTGGTAGCGGAACAGATGAAAATCATTCCGACCCTGAGTGTGAAAATATTGAGAACAAATCTGATCCTTGGCTACAGAAGAAATGAAAGGAAGGGCTGGAAAGTTCACAGGACTTCAGATGGCAAATCTTGGGAGGGCGCCACTCCTAGGAGGGAAGCAACTTGGAGGTCACATCCCCTAGATGCGTGATGATGAAGGGGAAAAGAAGAAGCAGCGAGTGATAGAAATTAAGGGTACTAAGAAATAAAAGGGATTCACAAAATCAGAAGATACATCAAGCCTCCCTCTCTCCCTAAAAGGTACCATTGATCAAAGAAACTATACTTTCCTGTGCCTACAGAAGGCACACACAAACTAAGAAACACAATGGGCTCTCACCTCTGCTCGCACGAAATCATTGGCTATTGCTGGTCCATCCAGGAAAATATAAGACATTTCAAGAAGAACAGAAAATAGTAGGCACAAAAGACATCAGTTAACGTTGAAGCACTGTATTGATAAAATTATTTTTAATAATTAATTCTAGTTCTAATTCTTTTCTTTTCAAGTTACCGTTAATGTTCCAACAATTACTCAACTGTATTTCAGAAGTGGAAACTTGATAAGGGGAAAAAAAAAA
>NW_007792472.1:0-220 GCF_000696425.1 Galeopterus variegatus
GCCCAGCTGTAGGCTAATGTAAGTGTTCTGAGCACATTTAAGGTTGGCTAGGCTAAGCTATCGTGTTCAGTAGGTTAGGTGCATTATATGCACTTTTTTTTTTTCCTTTTTGTCTTTTTTCGTGTCCGGCAATGGATCGCAACCCTCAGTGTCGCGCCCGTACCGGACCGGGACTGGCAACGGGATCGCAACCCTCAGTGTTGCGCCCACACCTCGCTCA
>NW_007792472.1:1181-1734 GCF_000696425.1 Galeopterus variegatus
CAGTGGGCGGGAACCGGTCTGTATGTGGGATCCGAACCCGCGGCGGGAGCGCTGCTGCGCTCTCAGCGCCACACTCTCCCGAGTGCGCCAAGGGCTCGGCCCTACATGTGCTTTTGACTTAACAGGTGAGGAGCACCTGTAGTTTTGTGTGCACAATCTGTCCAGGACGGGGGATGATGGTGGTGGTGATGGTAAAAGTAATGGACCCAAAGAGATGAGGAATACAGCAACCTCTTTCTCTCCCAACATCAGAGTCTACTGCATGTGGGTGCTGTCACTGTGTAGTTAAAATACTGTCAACTCATCATAAAATCAGTGGTCTTGTTTACTGGTGCTTTCTCATCCTCAGCATAACTGGATACACATTTATTTTCCCTCAGCCTCTCTTTTCACGGGCTCTTACCTTTCGACAGTCTTCTACTTCTAGACCAATTGTGTCTTGAGGTAGCTGTGGCACCTTCTTTTTTTTTTTTTCCTTTTTGTTTTTTTTCATGACCGGCAACGGGATCGCAACCCTCGGTGTCACGCCCACACCGTGCTCAACCAGTGAGCG
>NW_007792473.1:0-1734 GCF_000696425.1 Galeopterus variegatus
TAAGTATGTGGTTAACATTTGAAATTGAAGATTATACCAAAACAATGAAATACTGTTGATATAAATATATCGGGCAAAAAGCAAATACCATTGTGTACTTCTTTTTGACTAGTTACTCCACTCAAGGTGAAGCAAGGAATTTTTAGTAAATATCCTTCTCAGAACGAGAGAATGTGTCTAAAGATACAGAGCTAAAAATGTTCATAATTTCTCTTACTTTGATGGAACATGAAGGCATTTAATAACAATCAAGATTTAATCAACAGCTAACTATATCCCAGATATTCAATTCAACATGGCAAATAAATGTGTAGCTTATGACTACATTCCGGAATACAAATTTATTTATAGGTGGAAGTACCCATCTGCCTTCTAAGATTGAAGCTGTTTTCATTCATTCATTCAATCACTCACAAATCCATTCATTCAACAAGCATCTTCTGAGTATATACTATGCACTGTAGAACCAGCTGCTATCGATTGCAGACAACATAAATGTAAAGAAATGGGTTAACCAGAAATACTATAGAAACAATGATCCATGAGCAGGTTCATAAGAATGAATGTGGTTTGAGCCTGGCTGAAGCAATGTCTAAACCTAGACAATGCTAGTGATTTTTAGAGGATTACTCTACAAGACAAATGTGTGCTATGACCACTGAGCAATAAGATCAAACCTAAATTATCTGGGTGTTCCTTTTATACACTTTGTTAAAACAGGGGCGGCCTGTCTACATTATGGGATCTAGACTAGGTAGGCCCCTCTCTGGCCTACACCCTCCCTCTTCCCCATCTCTGTCACTATTTTTCCATTCCTTCCCCTCATTAATTAATCTTCCCCTCCTTAATTCCATTCTAAACACACTTAGAGCCTTGATATTTCTAGAACACTCTACACATGCTCCAACCTTAGGGCTTTTGCTCTAGCTGTTCCTGCTGCCTGGAATACACTTCTCTGAAGTCTTAATTTCTCCAGGAGCCTGAACCTGATATCCCTATTTAATACTATCCCCTGGCCATATACCTACTCCCTTATCCTGCTCCACTTTTATTTTCCTTTAACACTTACCTCGTAACATACTATATGTCACCTGTGTGTGTGTGTGTGTATGTGTATAAAATGGTCTGTCTCCTTGGTGAAAATATAAGCTCTGTGATGACAGGGTTTTTTTTTTTAATCTGTTTTCTGGTACGCAAGCAGAAAAAGACCAGCACATTGTTGCCTCATAAATGTGTATTAAATGAAAGAATAAATGAACAAATGAATATACAAAGACGAGGAAAGTTGCATGTCTCTGAGAAAGCCTCTGCTTAAAGATAAAGCTGGTGGCTTTGAACAAGTGAGGGACAGAAACAGTGAGCCCTGAATAAAGCATTCCATTGCCCCAGGTGAACTCTGATTAGCTCTCCATCCTCAGTCAATACAGAGTTTATGCCAAGATTTATAATCAGGCAATTGGGGAGCAGCAGAGCCAGTTTCACATCTGATTCTTCCACTACTGTTTAAATATGAGTCTCAATTCTTCTGTAATGAAGGAATATGTCTATATTCTGTAGTGACCGACACACAACAGATGCTTTATAAATGAAATTCTCTGCTTTGAATAAGCTCTCAAGTTTGGAAAAACAGACACTTAAATACTTTGACATAATCTAACTGGTTAAGATGAGTTCTTAATGGTACTAGTGCTATGTGAGGAGGGCATGACTGGCTTCTTTTTTTTTTTTTTTTTT
>NW_007792474.1:0-1734 GCF_000696425.1 Galeopterus variegatus
TTATTCTTGCACTGTGGTCTTCACATGATTTGCATTTATCTCTCTTTTGACTGGTTAAAATTTGAAATTAACTTATTAAATGAATCCATTTGTGTTTGTTTAGATGTTGTCTCTAATTTTTGATTCCTTATAAGGCTATTAGAGGAAATTTCAAAGTTTGTCAAAGGATGCATGCAGTGACTAAAGGAGCAATCTCAGATCCTTCTGCCCCTTCCTGTGCAGGTCGTGAGTCAGGCAATCAAAAGAAGATACTGGCAGCTTTATGCAAGGTAGACATACTTTATTCTCAGGTGTGAGCTAACATGAGCTCTGGCTCCACTCCACTGACCCTCCATGCTCTGCCGTCCTTCCATTCTCCACCGACCAGCAGTTCAGAGCAGTTACCTTTGTGCTCTTACTACACAATAGTGGCCACAAGCCAAGCATTACATAATTACAACAATCATGCTGAATCAGTAAATGGGCACACATGTACAGTTAAGCTACTTTTATAACTTGTTTCTAGTCAATGTGCTGAAACTTGCCCATTTGTAACAGATGTAAGGCGAGAGATCCTGACTAAACTTTTTCTACTTTCCTTACACCAAGAAGCTGATTCTCCTTTTTGTACGTCTTGGAAGCTCCCTTGTGACTCTACCCAACAGGTTTGCTGCCTGCTTCCTGTCACAGCTCTCTGCTACTGATACACAAGTTGGATATGAGAGTGATATCTGCAATGTTGTCTTGACGTTTGAAAAGTTTATTCACAATACTATGCATTCTGAGGTATTCATGGTCTACCACATAGCCATGGCACCAGAAAGTCAGAAAACAAGAGAATGCTTCTTGTGACCCTTACCCTAGATTCATGCATGTAAAATGTAACCTAGTAACAATCCTGAATCTATATGTCATGTACAACCAATAGAAAAACTCATGAAGTAATTAGGCGGGGTTTCTCCCATCCCTCACCCCTTTGATTCTTCTCCCTCCCGGTGATTATAAAATGCTAAGCCTTACTGGCCCTCTTCAGAGTGCATTTCTCAGAGTGACCTAACCTATGCGTTTCCTGGTTCTAGTCATCATACTGGTTCATTAAAGCCTATGCTTTACATGTTCAGCCTCAGTTTCTTTAAGGTCAACATTGCTGGTGACAAGGGTGGGATCCAGAGCAACTCCCCTGACTGACTGAAATTCCTCTTGTGCTTTGCCCTTTGGTACCAGCATAGGGTCCACCACAATCTTGTAGCAGTTTCAGGACGATGGTCCATGACATATAGCGGCCTCGTAGGGACTTGCCCATAAGAAGAACATTTCTATAAGGACCTTTCTGCTCTTCTATTTATCTTCATATAAATGCTGGTCATCTGGTACCTTGAGCACTCTGTTGCCTCTAGGTGTCAGGGAAATACTGTAACAGATAAGAAGATGACCCCTCCCTTCCGCTGCTTCACCCCCCAGTTCATTGGTGACAATCTGAGAAGCAATACCCATAAGCAGCACTTTTCTTGACCCAACATATTATTCTGACTTGGTCACATCTGAAGAAGGATTTACATTATGGGAAATCTCTAATCAAAAGTAAGCCTTTCCTTGAGAGACAACTCCCTCTAAAAATCCCAGCTGGGTTTATGCATAACATCTATGGAGCTCCATCGTGCAAATACCTTGGAAAATGGGCCCACAGTACTCGAGGTGACCTTAAATTACAATGGCCTAAATGTGGGTCTTTTGAAAGTTCTAAATTAATATATT
>NW_007792475.1:0-1734 GCF_000696425.1 Galeopterus variegatus
GAGGTGTCGGTGATGGGCCATAATAATCATATACACTGTATATTGACAAAATAAAAAAAAAAATTAAAAAAAATAAAAATAAATAAATAAACAAGATGTTAGGAGGTTGACTCATTTGGGCTTTTGTTAAGTCCCTACTAAAAATAAATAAAAATAAATAAATAAATAAATAAACAAGATGTTAGGAGGTTGACTCATTTGGGCTTTTGTTAAGTCCCTACATAATGTGTCTGTGTCTGTACTTTTGAATTTGTTTTGGCCCTGAGCTCACGATTGTAGGATGACTGGGCTCACATTCAAATCAGGAAGAATGGGGATGTAGACGAGATGGGGCCAGAAGCATCTGTCTCTTGTATCAGGAAAAGCAAAAGATTTTCCAGAAACACCATCATCGTTCATCACGTGAAACTGGATCCATTTCTATCTGGAAAAAAGAAAAAGTGGGAGAAGTCATGAAAAACATGAGAGGAAAGGTGTGGGGCTTATGTGAAATCACAGCAGATGGGAACTGAGGGTTCCCAGTGCTGTCTCTGGTAAGGTGGCCTTGGTCCACTTGCTGCTAGCCTTGATGGCCTTGACCACTGCACTTCATTGTCTGGTCTCTTCTTTGGCCAGGCAAAACTGTGGCCCACATCTGCATCTCTCCTGTTAAACAAAAAATATAATATCTGTGCAAGCAACTTTAAAATATTTGGTAGAAAAATGTCAAAAATTACAATGATAGATGGCCATAAAAGTCAAATTCTCCCTAAATATGGAGCATCTGTCTTCAAGTAACTGTGTCTACAGATAGCATATTTACAGACTAAGTTTCTAAAATATTCCTTTTTTTACAATGGAATTGAAAAGTGGGCTATCATGAAGTAGAGCCAGTTGTACCAATGGCTTGTCTCCCCTAGATCCCCATGGTAGAAGGGGGAAAATTAACAAAGCCTGACGTTGTCAAAGCCTGTCCCATAAACATCTAAGTGTTAGGTTTAGAATAAAGGTCACACAAAAGGTCAAAGGTGTTTCTTCTTGTTCATTCTCCCATCCTCAAAGGCAGCCTCAGAGTGATCATGAGTGTGAAAAGTTCATGCTTATCAAAGAACATTAGTGGCAATTACTGAAAAATGATTTTTTCCAGAAATTAAAACAAAATGGTTTTTCTTCCCTCACTCTCTCCCACCTGACAATCATGGGTGACAGTTACCCATGTCAAAAAATATTTTCTCACCTGAAAGAAAACTGGTAAAGAGGGTTTGTCAGTTTCCTTTTATTCTCTATTTACAGTTAGGAGAGAAAAATGATTTATGATTACTATAATTATATCTCTCCTTAGGAGAGCTGTGTTAATTACATAATTTTTTCAGCCATTTTTCTTTTTAAAAGCTCTGAGTTAATCTAAATTGAAATGTACTTAGCAATGTTGTACCCAGTTACTTTTCAAACCTCTGTGTGGGTCACAGATTGAACGGTCTAGGATCACTTAACACATCTTATCTGTTCATAAAGAGCCTAAGGCTCCTAGGACTATGCATTCACAACTGTGATATAAAGAATTTCCCTCAATAGATAGGATCTTCAGAGATATTTTGAGACAGTCTGCAGGATATGAATTTTGGGCAAGTGTTTTTTAATCTGTAGTTACTCTATAATGGCGATGAGACTTAAGACTCAGCCTGGAATGTATTAGCTGAGTTAATATTCCCAGCAACCCATCCTTTTCATTTGATGACTTTATGTCCCATTTGT
>NW_007792476.1:0-1734 GCF_000696425.1 Galeopterus variegatus
CATGCAGCAACATCTACCAAAAAATACACTTGGATGTCATGGATCTGGGGTACTTGTGTAACGAACCCTTCATAGAGAGCAAAAATGTCGGATCCACTCGTAATTTTTCTCTTTAAGAAAGACAGTTCCCGTGACTTCTGCAGTCAAACGCTAACACAATTTCACCTTGCCATCACAGGAAATAATGAACAAATATTTTCAATTCTGTAGGGAAATGTTTTGAATGAACTTTTGATTATTTTCTACTAAGGAGAAAAACTTATTTTACTCCTTTTATGCTTAGAACTCAAGGGTCCATTTTCTGGATCCTTTAAGGGCAGCACTTTCTGTTGTAGATAGGACACAAGGGTTTCCTGGTCCCACCCACCAGCCCCCTAGGTCTAAAGATCCTGTCCCTCCTTTCTCTGCCTTGGACCACCACTTCCTTTTGTGTCCTGTCCCTGATGGCCCATCACCCCCAAATTGCCACGATTCACAAGATATGCAGGTGTATAGATTTCATTAAATGAGGGAAACTCAAACCATACATGAAACATATGAAGGGAGCTATTTAAAATGAGGCCATGTAAGAATTTTCCTCTAGTTCAAGGGAAAACTCTCCCAAAAGTTAAACTCTTCACTGGGGTTTCCTGCTGGCAAACCCCAGTTTCTAAATCTACCCCGGCCTCGCATCTTCCACTCCCTACAAAAGACCCTGCTTCACTACCATGCAAAGCTCTACCTCCCGTTCAGAACACTGGTCCCCACCTATCAGACTTGGTTTTGGGTCCTTGTCCTTGTCCTTCCCTGAGCAGTACATGGAAGTTGATTTATTTGGTCTGGAACTACACCTTGGGGACACTTCTCAAAGGCTTTGGCATTCCAAGTCTCACTGAAGAGTCCAGTGTGCATATGGGTTCCCTGTGTCCTATACCTGAACTCCAAATCTCCCTATCAGTGTAGTTGCAGATATAACTCTTAATTTCCCAGTTGCCCTTCAGGAAACTGTAGGATCGACCATGCACACACAGTCTCCCAGCAACAGGCATTAATTCTCAGACAGTGCAGCCTCTTTTTCTTTCTCTTTTTTACTATACCTTGTCCAGTCCAAAGACTGCAGCCTGAACTCAAAAGGAGGAAGTAAAATGTTTTCCAAACATACCCTGTGATTTGCACAGTTGCCTCTCCTCCTTGAATATAAGATTTCACTTTTCTATGTGTGTGAAGGATACTGACATTAATGAGAAAGAAATAAAAAACATGTATTTCACAGGGCCAAAGCCTATAGGATAGAAGGACCAAATTCCTGTAGTTTAAGAGGCCAGAGCCTCTAGCTTAGGGGGCCAAAGCCCAACCCTTTAGGAAAAAACATAGAATTGCTAAGATTAAAAAATACTAGAAAACTTCCACAGGATTAAAGCCTTTGATGTAGATAAGAGAATTGAAGCACAGCAAAAAGTGATTGCTCTGGGGGCAGTTGCACTTGGTGCACCTAAACCTGCTGGGAAAGTATGTGAGCTAAAATCTTCAAGGATATTCTGCTAGGTAGTGATTGGGGGACATTCCACATCTTGCTTTAAGCTGTTTCTTTGAGTTTCTTGGGGAGCTAAGCACTGCTATGGTGATTATCTCGTTTCTGTTTGTACATCACCTAGCTTAGTTTTATGACTCTTTTTGATGCTAAATTGCTTGAACTATTTTAAGTTACACCTACTTTAATGAAGATTGTCACATAGCCAGTTTGTTTATGTTTTT
>NW_007792477.1:0-1734 GCF_000696425.1 Galeopterus variegatus
AAAAAAAAAAAAAAAAAAAAAAAAGATGATGGCTTATATAGATGATGTTGGTCAGATTTAGGGCCCTGGGGTGTGTGTCTCCATGACTTGTTCTCTTAAATAAGACAGGATTAGTCTTGGCATGGACCAAAGAGTTGGATGTAAAGCCTTTGTACCCCAGGGGTCTGTCAAGTTCTTGGAATAGTTCTATAAGCAATTTGTTCCATCAGGTTAAGTTGTTGCTTTTCATGCTTTGGGACCAATGAAGTTGGAAAATTAGAGTTAAAGCATTACTAGCTTTTGGAAAAGACACTACACTCAGGTGTCCTGATGATTGGCTTTTGTCACATGCAGTCTGGAAGGTAGGGGGCGTGTTGGGAGCAGCTGATTTGGCTTCTTCCAAGCTGTCCTGAAGCTTGGGTTTTGGGACTGTCTCAGTCCATTTGGGCCGCTATACCAGAATACCATAGATGGGGTGGCTTATCAATAAGAGAAATCTATTTCTCACAGTTCTGGAGAAATATCAAGATCAAAGTGCCAGCAGATTCACTGTCTAGTAGAGGCCCACTTTCTGGTTCACAGACATTTGTCTTCTCACTGTGTCCTCACATGGAGAAGGGACGAAGAAGTTCTCTGGGGTCTCTTTTATAAGGAAGGTCACTAATCTCTCTCATGAGGGTTCCACTCTCATAAGCTAGTCACCTCACAAGGCCCTACCTCCTTAAACCATCATGTTGATCAGGATTTCAACATAAAAATTTTGAGGGTGCATAAGCATTCAGGCCCATGCAGGGCAGGAGGAGCTCATTGACCCTGATGATGGACCCAGGGAGGGCTGGTGCAGCCAAGCCTTGCCTGTCCCACACCCCTGGCTGGTAGGGATGAGAGGACTGTGTTCAGACCCAGCTTGTGTCTGGAGTGTAAGTGAGGCTTTGAGGGTCTGTTCACCCCAGCATGCTCTGGCTTTCCCACAGGTCCAGCCTTGCCCTCACTGCTGACCTGCCTTCCTCCAAAACAAGAAGACTGTCCCTGGGACAGTATTTTTTTCCATTCCAAGGTATATTCCAGCATCCGTTTTGATCATCAGAAAACCAGTCAGTTTAGTCCTCTCCCTTCCCTGCCCCCACCACCCCAGGGAGCCTTTACTGAGTTAGGTTTTTAACCTTGTGCTCCTGACCGTTATCAAGGGTTGCTATGCTCTGAAAGTTTGTTCCCCCCCAAATTCATATGTTGAAATCCTAACCCCCAACGTGATGATATTAGGAGGCGGGGCCTTTGGGAGGTGATTGAGTCATGAGGGTGGAGTCCTCACGAATGGGATTAGTGCTCTTATAGAAGAGGCCCCAGAGAGCTCCCTTACTCCTCCCCACTTGGGAGGACACAGCAAGAAGGTGCATCTGTGAGCCACAGAGTGGGCCTCACCAGACCCCGAATCTGCAGGTGCCTTGATCTTGGACTTCCAGCCTCCAGAACTGTGCAAAATAAATTTCCATTGTTGATAAGCAACAAAGTTTATGGTATTTTCTTATAGCAGCCCCAACAGGCTAAGCCAAGGGTCAAGATGACAGATCACTATATGAATAAACATTTCTGCATCCTTCATAAAACTGCTTGTAAAAGACTTTGTGCACTGTGGTATTCGTGTCCCTTCTATGTAGTGTAGTAGTTCATATCACAAAAAATTTTGAATGCATGGGAATGGAGAGTGAGATGGATGAGAAGGGACCCCTCCTCTCAGCTCATAGGAAAGGGAGA
>NW_007792478.1:0-1733 GCF_000696425.1 Galeopterus variegatus
GAGGGGGAGGGGATAAGGGAGCATTTGGTAAAGGGCCACGAAAAACAAATACATTGTACAATGGTGGATATAAAATTACCCTGATTTGAGCATCATATATTGCATGCAGGTATTGATTTTCCTCCATACCCCACAGATATGGACAATCAACTATGTTACAATAAAAAATAAATAAATAAAAAATCAAGTTTGCAAATTCTGCACAGCTGCTGGCCTAGGTCTGGCTTTCCAGAGTGGAGCTGGGGTAAGGACTCATGTCCCATGGATGTATGTGGGGATTGTGCTTGAGAGATGGGGGTGGGGGAGGAAGGACAGGACACTGGGGTGGGAAGGCATCAAGCAAGGATCGGGCTTGCCTGGAGACTCACTTCACACTTGCGACGATGCGGGGTGTGAGCCAGCAGGCCCGGGCACCAGGTGGGGCACCCGGGGCATCCCCTGAGTCCTGTCTTGCACTGTTCTCATCCGCTTACTTCTCCCATTAAACCCAGTTGGTCTAGACACAGCTGTCCACACCCCAGGATTCTTGCCAGTCACAATTGCAGGGAGGGTTTTTCAGAAGCAGCACAGCTCCTGGCTGCAGCTGATGGAGGCCCTGATGGCTGCTCCTCACCTGTCCCCCACCCATTCTGTGTCCCCTCTCCCTGGACAGCACACATCCCAGTGTGTGCGTTCGCCTGGCGGGGTCGCCACCCCTCCTCAGGCGGTGGTCCTGCTCCTGCCCAAGTAGAGTAAATTGGTCCGGTGTGACTGGAGGCTCCAGAGGCCTGCCCGGGTGCCTACACTTTGTCTCTGTCCCTATTATAGGCCGTGGGGTGACTGCCAGGATGCCAGAACCCAACCTTCCCCTATCATGTCAGCCAGAATACCACAGTGCTGGAAACGTCTCCTGTGTCTCAGTGAATTGTCTTCAGAGATTGGAGGGGAATCTGTTTGCAGAGTGTTAAGAAATGACAAGGAGATAAGAAAAACAACAAAATGTCATGAACCATTTTTTCAATGGAGAGCACTGAAAGTCCTTGCCTTCTAGGACACCAGTTCTTAAAAAGCCAGTGTCCCCATTAGTACCCAGGAAGTTTCTTTCAAATCAGGAAAGAGAGCAGGGAAAACGTCCTCCCTTCTCGCCTACCAGGCGCACGTCCATCCAGACATGCTGTGTGTTTCACAGCCCCATGAAGGGGCCTCACCTCGGGCCCTGACGCAGCCGTGGAGGACGTGTGGGCTGGGGAGTGGCACAGATGGAACAGGGGAGAAGACAGGGGCAGGGACTTTGTAGTCTCGGGCACAGGGGGAGTCCTGCCCCGTCCAGACAAGGGTCCAGCACAGGGCTCAGAGCCAGAATGTAGAGGCCACACTCCAGGCTCAGGAGCACAAGTACAGGATCCTAGTAGGACAGGTGGGAGGCTGGTACCTGCCTGGTGACCATGTCCCCCGCACCTCCCGAAAGCATCCCTCACTCTAGCCCACAGCACATGTCCCAACCCAACCCCGATAGCAATGCCCACCACTCAGAGCAGGCAGAGGAACCGGAGTCTACTTGCCTTGGCTGGTCTAGTCCATGGGAAGCCCCTGCAGAGTTGGACTAAAGGAACAATCTGAGCAAAGCTTCAGTGAGACCAAGCAGGCTGGAGAGTTAGGGCGGTAGAGGCGGGACAACAGTTGAAGGTTTGCTTTGCATTAGTAATCCTAAGAGTACGGAGAAAGGCCAGGCAAAGACCTGGGGCAGCAGCAAC
>NW_007792479.1:0-1733 GCF_000696425.1 Galeopterus variegatus
CCCAGAATACGCACACAATATTTGAGTCTGAGTAAGCTAAAAAAATAAATATTAGTCAGCTTTTCCAAAACATACAGACTTCAGTACAATGTAATATTTCCTCGCCAGAGACTTTTATGATGGTGGCAATCAATTTCCTAAAAGGTTAACAGGGTTCCCTTCAGCTTTTTAACAAAATCATCCTAGTCATCAGAAGTTGTTTAGTTCAGAGACTCCAGCATGTTCAGCTTCATAATTCTGCAAAAAATTTTAGAAGAACTCAGTACCTCTTAAATAATGACACATTTATTTGGCCAATGCACTAATATGTTTATTTGTTTACTGAGGAGAGCTTTTTGTTTCACTGTTTCTGGTTTGCTGGCTTTGAAACACTCTGTCCCCATAGGAAGCCATTTCGATCTAAAGAAGCCACTCTCCAAAGAGCATGGAACTGCTGCAATATTTATGAAATCTAAAACCTCTACTCTTGGTCTTTTTAATAAAGATCCCAGAGGAAGGTGTTGAGGCTAATAAAGAAGGAAGGGAAAAGGAAAAGCAACTTAGGAAGGATTCTAACAGTGTGCTCTCTACAGACTGCTAAAATATAAACAGAGAGGTGATCAATGACAGACCCTATTTCTAAATTAAGTCTTAAAATGCATATTAATGAATGCTTTTTGAAAAAGCATATTATATTGAGAATGGCACTTAGGGAAATGAAAGCTACTTTTATTTTAGATTCAGCTTCCCATTCAGCTGAATTTGCTAATTAGCAAATACTTGCCTACTTAGTGGGTAGAGTTGTATGGTTCATTTTAAAGTGATCTGGAAAGACTATTTTAAAAAGAATACTCCAAACATAAACAGGTCAAAATGTGGCTCTCAACTCATCCCCCGGCAGGTCTCTTAGAAAGACTCACAGATGCTCAGTTTTATAAGGCCACCTGCCATACTGAGGAAAAGGATGGGATTGCTTTGAAAAGCAAGGGAAAAACGCCAACCTCCTGGAAATGAGCATGAAAAACTGAAAAGATTAGAATTCAGTATCTCGATTCTATGAAACAACTGTGCAGTGTAGAGCAAATTTATGAGTCCAGAAAGAAACAAATTTAGAACTGGCCTAATTCAAATTGAATATTCTTCTAGGGTCAATAGCACAGTAAAACTCCATCTTTCTTTTATCAAGTAAGTGGCTAGATGAATGTGATGGAGCATAAATTAAAAGGCAGGAGAGTTTTAAGGGATGAGGCTGGCAAGTTGGTCCGAGGCTGGGTCATGCAGACTGTTGTCATGCAGGCTGGTGGTGGCTCTCGGGCTTTGTAAAAGCAGTCAACTCCCTTCCTGCCCCCTACCTCTTCCATTCTCCTACCCAAAATAAGATGTTTTACAGAATTATAATACATAAAAGGACAAAAGTAGAACTACTTTAGTTAAGTAGGGTAGGACAGAGTAAATGTGCAGCAAGAAGGCAGGAACTACTTAAAATTTTTCCATGCAAGTCCCACCATCACTACAGGGACCCTAAGTCACTTTGAATAAACCTTACGGCTTTCAGAGAACCATTCCAAACATTACTGATGCAGGCAATGGAGATTTCTTAAGAGCTTTAAGCAAAGTATGAGTATGTCCAGATTACAATTTAGATGCTGAGCATCATTCTAAGATAGGTAAAGAGGATGAATTTGAGCTCATGAGCTTGAGGGCAGGGAACAAGTTGGGAGACTTGCAGTTCTCTGGGAGAAAAAGGCTACGGG
>NW_007792480.1:0-1733 GCF_000696425.1 Galeopterus variegatus
TTTTTTTTTAAGTGCTGTGGTTGGAATATATGTGTTTCCTTCCAAATTCATGTGTTAAAAATCTAACTCTCAATGTGAGGCTGTGAAAAGATGGGGCCTTTGGGAAATGATTAGTTTATGAGGGCTCCACTTTCATGGATGGCATTAGTGTCCTCATAAAAAAGGCCTGAGGGATCCTTTTGCCCTTCCTCAATGTGAGGACACATAGAAAGTGCCATCTGTGAGGAACAGGCCCTCACCAGACATTGAATGTGCTGGTGCCACGATTTTGGACTTCCTAGCCTCCAGAACTTTGAACGGTACACTTTGTTGTTTATAAATTACCCGGTCTAAGATTTTTTTTTTTTTGGTAGTAACCCAAGTGGACTAAAACAATGAGGATATCCTAGTGTTCCATTACAGTTTTTTTTTCTTTTTTTATAAAGTCTTCTCCATTGCATTACCTTGGCATCTTTGAGGCTGTATTCTATTCCTTACTTGTATGTCTTGTCTTATGCTAATATCATACTCTCTCGATGATTGTAGCTTCATAGTAACTTGTGAAAACAGGAAGTCTAAAACTGTCAACTTTATTCATCTTTTTCAAAATTATTTCAGCTATTCTAGATTCTTTGCATTTCCAGATATATTTCAGAACCAGCTTATCAACTTTACAAAAAAACCTGGGGATTTTATTTGGGATTTCATTGAATATATAGATCAATTAGGAGAGAATTAATGACTTATAAATAATAAATTTTCTATTTTTTGAACATGATATATCTCTCCATTTACTTAGATCTTTAATTTCTACCAGCATTGTTTTCTGGTTTTCACTGTTGAGGTCACACACACATTTTGTTAAATGTATTCCTAAGTATTTCCTGTATTTTGGATAATATTGTTAAGTTGCATTTTTTAAAATTTCAATTTTAATAATTTGCCTCTAGTATATAGAAATACAATTGAGTTTTGCTTATTGACATTTTAACCTAAGATCTTACTAAACTTGCTTGTTTGTTTTCCTAGCTTATTTTTGTTGATTGTTTTAGGATTTTCTATACATGTTCATATAGTCTGTGAGTTTTACTTCTTCATTTCCAATTTGTATGCCTTTTCTTTTTCTTGCCTAATTGCACTAGGTGGGACCTCCAATATTAACAGTTAAATGGAAGTGGACATTTTTGCCTTGTTCCTGATTTTAGGGGAGAAGCATTCACAGATACTTCATAGATGCCTTTTATCATGTTCAAAAATTTTTCTTCTCTTTTTAGTTCCTTGAGAGTTTTTATTAAAAGGATATTTAATTTTGTAAAATGAGTTTTGCTTTTTTTCATTTATCAAGTCAGATAATTTTTTGCCTTTTTATTGGAAATGTTTACATCATTTACATTCAATGTAATTATAGATACTGTGATTTAAATCTATTATCTTGGTATTTTCTATTTTTCTTATCTGTTCTTTGATTTTCTTCCTTCTCTTTTTGTGCTTTCATTTGTACTAATTGTTTTTTAAAACTTTTTTTTATTTTATTGATTTAAATTTTATTTTGTCGATATACAATGTGGTTGATTATTGTGGCCCATTACCAAAACCTTCCTCTCTCCTTCCTCTCCCCCCTCTCACCCAACAGTGTCCTTTCTGTTTGCTTGTCATATCAACTTCAAGGAATTGTAGTTTTTATGTCTTCTTCCCCCACCCCCCGATTTATTTATTTATTTATTTGTGTGTGTGTGTGTGTGTGTGTGTGTGTG
>NW_007792481.1:0-1733 GCF_000696425.1 Galeopterus variegatus
GGATCCCTATATAGGGATGGCCGGTTGGCTCACTTGGGAGAACGTGGTGCTGACAACACCAGGTCAAGGGTTAAGATCCCCTTACCAGTCATCTTCAAAAACTAAAAATAAAATAAAATATGAAAAAATGACTGTGATGTCCACAGCTAGGCAAAGGACATAGATATCATGGATTGATTCAATAGCTATGCAATTAATCAAATAGAGGTGATAACTGGTTAAGAAATAAGGTTGAAGTTGGAACAGGGAGAGTTTAGGAAACCAACAACAAAATCCTTCCATAAATTAAGAAACACTAGACATAATCAGGATTAAAAAATTATTTCTAATAGAAAGATGTTGCCATAGAAATAGGAAATGTGACCCTACTGTAGAGAAGGGTTAAAACTTCGGTTACTGATAAAAGAGGTTTGTTATTCAGCTGAGAGTTGGAAAAACAATCTTGAGCTACCCAACTCAGGGAATGGAAGAGAGACTCTCCAAAACACAGATCTGCAATAGGCAGTTTTCCAAGGGAAAGAACATGTTACTTGGACATGGGACAAAAGGGGAAATATGGGGACATGATCAATTCTGTCTATGGACAACTGCCTGGGAATCAGGGAGTAATGAGGGCAGAAAATCCCTTTTCCACCAAACAGGTGTGTTCCTTTCCAAGCAGTTTGGCTTCTTCAGTGTTGGCCTGCTGCCTATTAGAGCAGAGAATCATTTCAGTGGCCTAATAGTTTACCAGCACTCAGCCCAGATGCTTTGACAATTCTGGCATGCCCCTCCGTTTTATCAAAGCACGCAGGCATCAGAGAATCTGTTTTGCACCAACTGGAGACCAGCCCCTTATCCTCGTGTGTATGTGTTCTTAGGATATACAAGCACTTGGAAAACCACTTACGGGGATTACCAGCCAAGGTCCCACATAATGTAGCCAACCACGATTACCAACAGAGCCCTGCTAACACCAGTACATGTTTTGTTGAGAAAAATTAAAACACTACTCAGCTGTGAAAGCCATTTCCCACTCAATTGCTGCCAGCTCCAAATTGCAGTTATGTGCACCCAAGCTAGCAGTAACACATACACATACACTTTAGTTAAAGCTCAGGAACTACATGATTTAGCATGGAATCCCAGCAAATAACTAGAAATATTTCTTTTCTTTTCCTTTTTCCAGTTGGTTGACAGGTGTAACAAACTGACTGGGTCTGCGATCAGCTCTATCAGACAGTGTGGATAAAAAAGACAAAGGCAGAAAGGTTTTATGTGTGTGGCCAACAGAGCATCCCCTGGGAAATCTGCAGAGGTGAAAACATTTTTCAGAATTATTGCAATATACTACATTTCATTGAAGATGCTTATGCTGTTTGAAACATATTAATTAAGTTTCCCTCCCAACCTTTGGGACTAGGACTGTAAAGTAGAATTAAAGCAGCTTTGTAGAAGATAACAAAGGGCCAGTTATCCAGACCAGTGCTGACCCAGTCACTTGTGCACAGAACCCTGTGCTTTTTTCTCCATAGTTTCTATAGCCAGAGAGAAGTCAGGCCAGGCCTGTGTTCAGGCACCTGCCTCTACTTTCTAAAATCTGAGGGAGACTATAAAGTTTATGGGAGTGCAGGGAGGGAGGGAGACTCAAGGATGTGAAATGATAAAAAGTATAAAAATTGGGGAGGAGCGGTATAGTGGGAATCTCTCATGGCCTTTTTTTTTTTTTTTTTTTTTTTTTTTTTTTTTTTTTT
>NW_007792482.1:0-355 GCF_000696425.1 Galeopterus variegatus
CTGAGCTCGGTCTGATGAGTTTACTTAGATCTCTGAGCTCGGTCTGATGAGTTTAATTAGATCGATGTGCTCAGTCTGATAAGTTACTTAGATCGAAGAGCTTGGTCTGATGAGTTTATTTAGATTTATGTGCAGCGTCTGATGATTTTACTTAGATGAATGTGCTTGGTCTGATGAGTTTACATTGATGTATTAGCTTGCTCTGATGAGTTTACGTAGATCGATGAGCTTGCTGTGATGAGTTCACTTTGATCGATGATCTTGGTCTGATGAGATTACTTAGATCGATGAGCTTGGTCTGATGAGTTTACTTAGATTGAAGTGCTCATTCGGATGAGTTTACTTAGATCGATGT
>NW_007792482.1:1041-1733 GCF_000696425.1 Galeopterus variegatus
TCTGATGAGTTTACGTAGATCGATGAGCTCAGTCTGACGACTTTCTTTAGATCAATGAGGTCACTGTGATGAGTTTACTTAGATCGATGTGCTTGGTCAGATGAGTTTACTTAGATCAATGAGTTTGGTGTGATGAGTTTACTTAGATCGATGGGCGGGGTCTGATGAGTTTACTTAGATCTCTGAGCTCGGTCTGATGAGTTTAATTAGATCGATGAGCTTGGTCTGATGAGTTTACGTATATCGATGAGCTCGGTCTGACGACTTTCTTTAGATCGATGAGGTCACTGTGATGAGTTTACTTAGATCGATGTGTGTGGTCTGATGAGTTTACTTAGATCAATGAGCTTGGTGTGATGTGTTTAATTAGATCGATGGGCGGGGTCTGATGAGTTTACTTAGATCGATTAAATGCATTGATTAGTATACATAGATCAATGAGCTTGGTCTGATGAGTTTATTTAGATTGATGAGGTTGGTCTAATGACTTTACTTCGATGGATTAGCTTTCTCTGATGAGTTTACGTAGATCGATGCGCTTTGTCAGATGAGTTAACTTAGATCAATTAGCTCTTTCCGATGAATTTTATGAGATCGAATAGCTGGGTCTGATGAGTTTACTTAGATCGATTAAATGCATTGATTAGTATACATAGATCAATGAGCTTGGTCTGATGAGTTTACTTGGATTG
>NW_007792483.1:0-257 GCF_000696425.1 Galeopterus variegatus
AGTTTTCTTTTTTTGTTGTATCTTTGTCTGGTTTTGATATCAGGGTGATGTTTGCCTCATAAAATGAGTTTGGGAGAATGGCCTCTCTTTCAATCTTTTGGAATGCTTTGTAGAGAATTGGTATCAATTCCTCTTTGAAGGTTTGGTAGAATTCTGCAGTGAACCCATCTGGTCCTGGGCTTTTTTTTGTTGGGAGCCTTCTGATAACAGCTTCAATATCTTTTATTGTTATTGGTCTGTTCAGATTTTCTATATCT
>NW_007792483.1:5809-7541 GCF_000696425.1 Galeopterus variegatus
CTTCAAGAGCTTTGATTCACATGTGGGGAACAGAAAATAGAAGCGAATCAACAAGTAAATGCCATAATTACAATTTTTATCAAATGCCATGAAGTAAACAAAGAGATAGGTAATAATAGAAGGACTCATATGGGATAAGTTGTTCAGGAGAGATGTCTGTGAAGAAGTGATATTTGAGATCCAAAAAACAGAGAGGCACCCAGCCATTTGAAATATGAAGGAAAGAGCCTTTGAAGCATGAATGTAGCGTATGTAAATGCACTGTGGCAGAAGCTTGGCAAGTTCAAAAAGTGACAGAAGGCCAGTGCTCTAAGGGGTGCTGAGAGAGGCAGAGAGTGCCGTCAGTTGTTGCAAGGGAACCAGATAGTGGGAACCGCATGGTGCAGCACCTTATACACGGAGGTAAGATGTTTTGGTCTTATCCTGCATAAAATGAGAAGCCACTAAGCGGTGAATTGACACAACACGGTGTAGTACCTTATACATGGCGGTAAGATGTTTTGGTCTTATCCTGCATAAAATGAGAAGCCACTAAGCGGTGAATTGACACACATAATGCATTTTTATTTTTTTTATTTGTGTCAAGATTTATTTCAAGTTATAGTGGCTTCCAGGTTTCCCACCTTGCACAGAGTCAGCCTAGCATTTATTTGTAAGAGCAGTTTTCCATGTATGAGTCATATGGAAGGTGTCAAATGAAACAAACTCCCTTTTATCTGACATCCAAACAACCAGAAAATACCTGAGATTGTACACACTATTTTTGGTAGAAAGAGAAAAGACAAGTGAATATATAACAGTAACATATTCACAAAGACAAATTTTGTGGTACATCACGATGCATTAGGTATAGTGCACTTACCATGCCCTCTGTCTACAGCTGTGCATAGAATAGTAACTAAAGCTTCTAAAGACTGGAACCCTGTCTGTCTTCTCACCCATGTGTACCTACCATCTACCACAGTGCCCAGCATGTAGTAAGTGCTCAGCGAATATTTGCTGAATGAAATAATGCTCTGCAAAATGATAAAAATGCCCCATGATTATACTATGGTTAGTATAGCTTCTGCATTAGAGGCTTTTATTCTAATTTTTAGAAAGCTGGTAATCAGTCTATGGTATACCCCAATTAACTAGAACTTCTCTTCTTCAATCACTCTGGATAAGGAGGGGTTTACTATAAACACTATCTACTAGTAAAGGTTATTATTCACATGAAACATATAAAAGTTGTTCTTTCAGCAAATATTTATTGAACACCTACTAGGTACCAGTTGCTGTGCTAGGAGCTAAGAATGCACTGAACTCTCACTGCCCGCAGGTGTTTTCAGTCTAGGACAGCCTTTCTCAATTGGGGTTTGCCATCTCCAATTGTATAGGAAATTAAGTTAATTTATTACACACAATGCACGTCCTAGGCCATTATGGCTTAATTCTCTCCTGGTTGAGAAAGACTGGTCTCGGGAGCCACAGAAGTTAGAATAGCAATTATAATACAATAAGATAAAAGGTTTCTTATAGGTGGGGCCAAGGTCAAAGGTTAAACCTCAACCTAGACCTGGTAGGGGCCAAGATGCACAGACCATTTGTAATACTTATATAAATGCAAGAATATTGCAAGAAACACATGTAAATATATTTCTAAACATAATAAAATAAATCAATATTTCCCATGGTCACCAATGTCAGGCCAAGGTTATTAGTAAAGCAAAGCAGAAAAAAATATGCTTAA
>NW_007792484.1:0-1732 GCF_000696425.1 Galeopterus variegatus
CAAATATATACAACGGCTGCCAACTTGTTTTCACAAAATTAGCACTGGATACTCAGAGGAAGAAAGACATTTATTTTCTTTGATAAATAATTTATGTGAATGTAGGAAAATTAGAAAAAAGATAAAAACATACAAAGATAACGCAGTGGTATGTTAAAATTGTACTCTTTTTATCATCAAGTTTCAGTGGAAATCACAAAGGCTAAGAATAATACAATAGGTTTCATGTCCCCTACATGCTAAAGTGACATGCAGACCATCTAGGGAGGATGCAGTAAGAAATGAAGGAATTAATGCAAAGCTTTAACCTAGGGTGATCTCCCACCTCAAGAGCCTAGAAGAATTGCTTCCTCCTCACCTAAGCCATGTGAGATGAGGGGTTGCAGAAGTTCTACTTAGATGACTTGACTTTTGTGCCCTGGACCTTGGTGAACTCAGAACTGGGATTTGATTCTTTCCAGGAGAAATCCTAAAGGAAGAACTGACCAGAGCCGCTGGGAGTGAGCTGCGCTTCCTTTGAAGGTGGGACAAAAGTGGTTTCTTGTGGACCATATATAAGCCCCATTGAAAGGAGCAGCCAGGAACTGTGGTGAAATAGACCCTGTCCAGAATACTATGTGCAGAAGCAATGTGACCCCAACCTGGATGTGGATTGCTGGAAGTCCAGGGGCTGAGGCGTTGTCAGAAGTGTGTTAGAAGAGAGGCCTCGAAGGTGTGAGAGGGAACAGTAATCAGAAGTGCCCAGAGAAGAGTTTTGGAGGAATTAGCAAAAGATTGCTCTGAAGAAACAGCTTGCTTTGGACTGCCATTTCTGGAAGACACTGACACCTGATCACAGATGAGACATTCAATGAAACCTTCCTTGCACCTTTACCTCTCCTTTCTCTTCACCCTCAGCTGACCCTGTGGTGGTCACATCTTTCAGATGTCAAGTTCTGGAGGATTCAAAGTGAGAAAGAGAGAAGAAGCCAAGTTGTCACTCTTTTTCTAATGTGCAAGTTCTGGCCTAAAGTGGGTCCAAGCATTACTACTCATTTCAGGAAAAGAGACACTTAAATAAGAGTTTGGAGTTTTAATATTACACCTGACTGTGGTTGTGCAATCCTTAGATTAGACTGGACTTTTTGATCTGGAGAAAGAAACTATTTATTATTTGAGTCACTAGAAAAAATTATGCAACTCTCTGAAATTTCACCTAAGGGGAAGCCACAATAAATTCAGAATAGATTTGTGGGAGAAGTGCTGAGAAAATTTGGTTAGTTTCCCCTTGCTGCTGTATTGTAATAACAGAGATATGCAGTGCATGTTGGCTTATTTCTTTCAAGTCTTTTCCTTTGCCTGAACATATTTTGTAAAAAAAATTGGGACCATATTATGTTGGTTACAGTGTATGTTTCCCATCTATTTTTCCTACCCCTTTTAAAAAGTCTTAAATTCAGACAAAAATAGCAAAGTCTTTTAAAAAATAAATTGGAGTGATCCTGAAAGTCTAAGGCAATAAGGATCAAGGCAATTGTGTAATTGTTGAGTGCCTATCATTACGGACTATTACAGTGTTCTGTGAATCAGTTTTATTTGTTGCCTTTTGTTGACAGCGTGAGGCACTGTGACACAGGACAGCTTTACACTCCATTTCAGTCCTGCATAGAACTCAGAGGATGTGAGTCACTGGACTGTCCCCATCACCACAAGTCATCAATCTCTGTTGAAGTATCAGAAACACCTGGTAATT
>NW_007792485.1:0-659 GCF_000696425.1 Galeopterus variegatus
GTTCTTCCAAACTGAGGCCCACAGAGATGGTATCTGCCTCCCAGAAACAGGGAGTTTACCTTGGGCCGAAGCCCAGGGTGTGGTGGATAGACAATCTGGGCGGGCTCCTCTTCCCTGCCCTCCTGACGCTGGCCGGGGGCTCCCCATGCTACCAGCCCCATCAGAGATCCGCAGGGGGATTGAGATTGTAGGGCAGTCCACAGGCCCCGGGGGCCCCCGCGTTGAGGTACACAAGTGGCACGTCTCAGTGAGGAGCCACGCCAAGCAAAGATGGCTGGCCTGCCTGATCTGAGCTGGCCGTCTCCGCCCCCACTGTAGAAAATGGTGGCAGTGCTCTTGCGGATGCCTAGCATGGTGTGGTAGGTGGGAGCCAGGCGGGCTGGGACCAGTCGGGCTTCTGCCCCACAAGTGGGGCTGGACTTGGGGTGACTCACAGAGCTCGCAGAGTTGGGCTGGTCTGGCGCCTTCCGCGCCATTTCTGTTTCGTCTCTGCTGGCTTACTTGGCCTTTGTTGTCTCAGGCTGCTCGCTCGAACCCTCAGCACGTCTTGGCCACTCTCAGGAGTCTTCTTTTGTGTCGGCCCTAAAATTTCGAATCTGTAGTTGCTTGTTTGTCATTGTAGGTTAGTTGTTCAAAGATTTATTCATTTTTTGTTGCTC
>NW_007792485.1:1371-1732 GCF_000696425.1 Galeopterus variegatus
CTTGCAAAGGGGTCCCGCAGGGTTTGTAACTTTTTTTTCCTGAGGCTCTGCCTCCTTTTGCCGGACCCCTCCCCACTCTCTGCGCTCAGAACAGGGCTGAGGCGTGTCTTCTGCAAATCTGGTCTTTCAGTTGAGACATCAAAGCTGTGCCCTGCCCCGCCCTGCCCAGGAAGAGTTTCAGGTGTCTAGTCTCTCCAACTGCAGGGTGTGAACTCCTCAGGGGAAGGTCCCACAGCACACAGTTCCTCTTTGACTCCCCCCAGCATGGGTCGACCCGAGCGCCCTCCGGGAGAGCTCTCTGGCAGCTTCAATCTAGCTCCAGAGTGCTCTGGGCTCCCCTCTCCCAACCAGAAATCAGTTA